>NW_022751954.1:408535-428784 GCF_011630105.1 Anneissia japonica
GTATGCGGTAAGGGGATTAGAGTTTAAGACCTGCGAATACCATACTTGCTTTTGTTCTTGGGCACTTTGCTCTTATTACCTTGTCCTTTTAGCATGAAAAACTATTTGAAAAGAGTAGGGGACTGTCTCCTGGTTTATTGGTCATGCTAGTGCTGCTCTACAACTGTAACAGGTACCTAAATATCCTTGTTCACTTTCAACCACTATGTACATTTATAATTAAATTTTACTTATTAATAGTGTTGATTACAATCATTGATTTTTGAGACTGCTTTGTCAGTCTGGCTTCAAGTACATATATAGTGCTTTTTGCAGAAAGCATTACATTCTTATTTTACCCCTGTCAAATGGGTAAACATACCATATTCCTCAGTAATGCAGCAGTATTCTTATACACTGCAAGGCACTGTGCTCAGACCAATACATTCAATGCCTGCTGGGTACTAATTTTTATACGAATAAGCAAGGCTGGAAAAAGTGCACGACCGGCAAGGCAACATGAATGTTCCGGAGGAATTTTGGGGAAACATAATTCCAAAAAATAAACTGTTAGGCTGTATAGAGTACAGATAAAATTTGGTGCTGCAGGTATTTTAAGGAGACAACATGGTAGGAGGCCTGTGAATAATAAAGATGGTGCAACCAGAAATGGTGGTATAGTTTTTTTTGTTTTTTTTTCAATTTGGCCTAATACTCACTGTCCGCCATTGGCATGTATGACAACAGATTCTTTCCCAGTGCTGATGATTCCATTGATGCTGTCCAGGATTTCGTTGTTTACAAGCTTGTAGAGTAGCAGGCGAGTCTTTGGGTCAACAGCTTGTTCCTTAAAATAAAATATATTACCAAATATAATTTTAACATTTTAATTTTGTACGTTTTCCCCACTTATCAACTTGTAGATTCCTGTTAGTGTAAAAAATTGTCAGCACACATAATTTTAATTACAGTATATTACAATTGTCCTTAAAATTTCCCTTCTTCATGCTACTATATGTAAATTTTAATAAAACAAGTAACATTGTATATAAACAAATAAAAATAAACAAAGAGTAGAATGATCCAGCTTATGTCACATACCACTGTAGAATGCTCTTTTTTATCTGCAATTTTTTGTGCTTTTTTCTCTTCAGCCTTTGAGTGTTTTTTCAGTGAATTGTAAACTCTGTTTGATAGTTTCATATCCATACCAAGGCTGTCTCCACTTTGGAAACTTGGTGGGAACTGAAAAAGAGAAAAAAATATTATTTTATATATTTTTACGGTCAGTATAAAACTGATATTATGATTGTTATAGCATAGTTATACTAACAACTGATGTCATTATAAAGGCATGTTCATACTTAAACGATAACGATAAAAAGCTAGAAAAGCAATTTTTCATACAGAAAATGAAAGAAATAAGTTTCACACTACCACGATTCAATGATGATTTATCCTGTACAGGGTAGTTTTCCTATGATTATGATATCATTTGATTAGACTTGTGAAAATATTTTTGTATCGTATACACGATAATTCGTTATCGAGTTGTGCTAGTGTGAAAACTTCTCTTATTTCTTTTATTTTCTCTATGAACAATTGCTTTTTAACTTTTTATTGTTGCAAGTATAAACAGGCCTTTAGATGGATACTAAAAAACCTTGGATAACAAAACTAAAACTAAACTAAATTTTGAATTGCTCATGTTTCAACTAGACATCAAGAAATCAAAAGTACAAACACTTGTTTTTTAAATCTAAAAACATTAGAAGTAATGTTAATTTCCTTTTATTTACCTATTTATTTATTAAAATTCTCATCCAACAGCGGGAAACCTGCCACTTAAGAATGGAACTTAAACTACTTAATACAGTACTACAGTAGAGGTGTTGTTGGTATTGTTGAGAAGGGTTTTTAAGAGTGAGTTTATTCTTCGAGAGAGGCGTTTATTCGTGGGAGGCGTTTATTTTATGTTTTTATTTATTTATTTTTTAATGGATACGTATTTCTTCAAATAAATGCCCCTTAATTTCACTGTAAATGTGAAATTACAACACAAAATTAGCTTAAAAATGTGTTATTGCTTGTGGGTTTGGTAGGAGGTTTATGAGGCTCTGGAGGGGGGAGGGCGTTTATTCAAAGCAGGGCATTAATTTTAATAAATACGGTATATAGGATAAAATTTCAGACCAACTTATACCATAATTTAAAAAAATGAGCAATTCAACTTCAACTTAGGTTTTTTGTCAGTGTTTCAAAGCAAGAATCTCTAAATAACAAATTTAGTATGTCTTGTCTAATGAGAAACTCTTTTATCAGACAATACACTTTTAAGATGCATAATGCGAAAGTGAAAGATTCATAGCTAACAAATAGCAAGATTAAATCAAATTACGACCAAGGTTTGGCTACATATATTAATAATATTAATTTTTGGTTGTTACTTTATCATAAAATTCCCATTCAGACATTGGTCAGTGGATGGTTGTTTTCAGCAACCGAACCTCTGCAGTGGTGACGTCTGCAGGGCAGGGGGAATTCTCCAGACCCCCCTGTCGAGGTCCTCGGATCAAAAATAATAATTTGCCTATCCAAATAACATTATTTTGATTCCAAACCTTTAAAATAGCGTAGTCTAAAATAACGATTTGGGCCATACTAAGCCGTAAAAAAGGCTCCCTGTGAGCCCTACCGAGATTTTTCTTCCGGGACCTCAACCGAAGCTCTAGTCAGCCCTTTGGTTTAGATTCCCCTGTCGGCAAATTTCTGGAGCCACTGCTGAACCTGTGACTGAACTGATTATATTCAACTTCCAATCCTTTTATTATTGTTTTCTCATTGCTGAGTATTGCCTAGTGAAATCTATTAAAAGCAGATATTGGCCCTAAATTGATTTACAACAGCATCATTAAAATTTTTACCTGTTCTACAACTCTGGAAGCATTTCTTCGTCCACAGGTAGCTGCATCATGTTTTGTTGTTATGTTCTTGCCTTGTCCGATGTAGCCTTTCTTTGATGCCAAGGCACTTGGTGTTGCTTCATTAGAAAAAAAAAATCATTAGTTTCACACAATACATGTTTTTCACACAATACACAAATTTGTATACAATACAATATTCATATTTTATTCCTTGCTTCATTTTTCGGAAGACATTGAAGCTTGGTTCTATATGCATCTATGCTTGAGTGAATGTTAAGCTGGAAGCTGAAATACAAGGAGAGCAGAGATGGGAATTGAAGCGAGGACCAAGAGATCTCCACGGTTCAGCACACACACAGTGGCTACCACCAGTTTAGCCGAGCTAAGCTACTCTCAGGTGTTAAGGAATTTATTAAACACATGAAGGGGATTGTCTTCTGATATACACTGACTGACATCTCTGTCAGAAGACATTCAGATCTACTGGAACCACTTGTGAGTCCAGTAATCTTTGAGCCCTTTTATAGTGTGAAGAATGCAGTGTCATATTTGTAATAGGGCATAACCACAACCTTTACCTGGAAAGAAGAGGGACTCCTCAAGATCGTCTGAATCATCATCACTCTCTTCAACTGCAGGATGCACTGTTCTATAATTGTTGAATAAGATTTGCACTGGAAAAAAGCAATATTAAAATCATATCAATATTTATCATAGACACATGAAGATCCAATAAAATTAAGTTTATACAACTACTATATTACATAATATAATAATAATAATTATTATTATTATGTAAGTCTTATATAGCGCACAATACAAGGAAGTTACCTCCATGCACATTACATCACCCAAAAAAAACTGGTCAAGCTCAGTATTTTACTGGTTTGAACAGAAAAATCTGCCAGTAGTGATGTAAGATAAAAGATGTTATGGTATTCATGGCTAGGCTGGGCTTATAAAAAGAGATTTCAGTCAGTCAGACTAAAGGTAATATCTTATAAGACATATCTGGCTTCAGATGCTCCGGTCACTGTATTGATTGCAATAAATTTCTATAATATTTAAATTTACAACAGAATGATGGTTCATGACTAAAAACAATTATCAACCTTTGCTATCCTTATTGTAGTGCCTTTCTTCTTTTGTTAGCATCAAGTCGTGTTCTTTATCAAACTCTAGCTGTAGCATTTGTGCAAGGAGCAGGTCATTGCTTGTGTCCAAGCCATCTTCAATTGATAAAAATTCACTTAACTCAGCTTCTGTATCTCTGAAACAAAAAAATTGGGAGAAAAAATGTTGTAATGATTGGTTAAACAACATAAATTTTATGTGATTCTTCTGTTCCGAAAAAAATGTCGAAGATTATATTTGTTGTATTTTAATGGTCATCATAATCAATTGACCGTAGCCAAGATTCTTGACACCTTTTGCTTCTGTGTTTGTTTGGTAGTTTCTATAATATGAGGTCCGAGATAATTTGGTCTGTATTTCAGCCCTTTAGCTAAAAACACAACGACAGCAATAATGGAATTATTAATTTTTTTTTTCTCAAATCTTGTTTGTTTCAAAGTAAAATTACAAATTATTTTAAAAATATGAAATCCCTAATGTCATTTCTTAAATATATTATAAAAACAAATATTTTAAGTAATACTCTATTATATGACATTATTAATATAATATTATTGAATTATGTTTTTGTGTAATTTTTGTGTTCTTTTGAAGTTATTATTATTTATCTTTTTTTTAATTTATTTTTTTATATTTATTGATTTATTTTTTGAATGGAATAGCACATCGTTTTTGGTTGACAGTGGCCCTGCCGCTTTTACTATTCCTTCGTGCTGATTTGAGTTTTCTTGTAACTTTTGCTTTATTATTTTCCTTGAAATTCGTAGTTTTTTTTGTTTTGTTATTTTGTAAAGCACCTCGAGGTTGTGTCAACGTGAGGCGTTATATAAATCCAGAATTATTTGAATTATTATTAATGTCTTTTTGTATTTTCTTGCCAAAAAAAAAATTTTTAAATAAACCAGAGACCCACGTATCTGCATGGTTCAGTAAACATGAATTAGCATATACACTCACTCTTTGTTAGTTTGTGTTGTAATGGCATTCTCTTCTTGTTTTTGGTAGGTTCTTGCTAGTTCCTCATCCATAACAGCTGATAATGAGCAGGGCACAACATGTTGAGCTGTCACACCCCATGGACTTGTTTTCAACACTGTATTCTCTGCCGGATTCTGCACTACAATTTCACTTTTTATACCTTCCATATTTCTGTTTCAGTATTGCTGAGGTGTTTTTAAAATTTAAATATATTGCACTTAATCTTTGGTCTGATTTGGTTTCTGAAAGAAAGATTTTTCATAAAATTATGTTAAACTTAGCCCTAAACCATGTACTGTAAAGTATTTTATTTGAATGATGAACACCTACAAAATTAACTAACGTAAAATTTGTGCAGAAGATTGTTAGGTAAGTGTGCAGAATCACAATTATTACTTATAGTTAGCTGCGTAGAGTATTCTTCTCCCTTAAATGGAAGACTCAAATTAATGAGATTGAAAACAAAGTCTCTAAAAGCCTTGGTGTCATTTTTAGACTGTCCTTATTTATTCCTTTAAATATACTACAGATTCTCTATTGCTCTTTGTGTTTACCTTATCTGAGCTATTGTAATATTGTCTGGGCTAAAATTTACCCATCCAATTTTCGTAAAAAAAAAAAACTAATTCTTAAAAAGAAGGCCATCAGGATTATATCTGGCACAACACCGAGGTCCCACTCTTCTTTCTACTTCCCAATTATTTTTGCCATAAGTCTAATCTCTCTTTGCAGAACATTTCACTTGATCCAGGTCTTTAATTCATATTCCAAATTATAGGACAAATTACTTTCAATTTAACATTCGATTTTCTGGTCCTAAGTTATGGAACGATAGACCTCTCTCAATTGTTAATTCACATTCAATAAAACAATTTTCAATTAAAATTTAAAAAAACACCTTATTGCCAATTATCAATAATTCTCCTAATCATTTCTTCCCATCCGTTTTCAATCGACTTTCTGGTTCAATTTCTTGTGATCTGTCGTCTTGTCTGTGTTTCATGTGTTTTCTATCTCTGTTGCTTCTTGTTTCGTTTTACTATACTTTTATCCATTTTTAAAATTTCTATATATTTATTTAATTATTATTTTGTTTGCTCCATTTCTGTTTCCAGGCTGGCCCTACACAAGGTTATTGCAACCTTCTCGGGCATTTGCCTTCTTCCCTTCGCATTATAAAAGTTATTTAATATTATTATCGCTGAATTTGTATAATTATTACATTGTATGCCAATTGTTTTTTATATTCTGCAATATTATATTCTCTACTGTATAACTTACTTTTCATTATATTTACATTTCAAGGAAGTAAATAAATTTTCTTTTGAATTTGTATTGAGATACATACCAAAACTAAATTTTTTGCACAATTTGCGCAGATTGTGTTTGCGCTTCATAAACGCAAGGGAAAGGCGCAACATAAATACCCAATACCAGTACCAGTACCAGCAGAAGTGTAGGCTTTTACCGGTAATTTGCAAGGATGGATTTTTGCCTAAAAGAGGGCCACATGGGATGGTGGAAGATGATGCCTCTTCTTCTTATTATTATTATTAATCCTCAAAGTTACTACAGGACTCTTTATATAGGGCCTACATACTACTAGCAAAAGGCCTAGAGCCTAGGCCTAGCTAGTACTAGGCCTAGCCTAGTAGATACAAATACTTTAGTAATATTAAATAAAGGCCTATAATTCTAAATAAAATTATATCAACAATAGACCTTCTAGACTACTAGACTTACTAGGCCTGGATATATTTTTTATGGCCATCTTTAGGCTAGGCTTACACGAATCTCGGCCTAGGCCTTAGCCAATCTGTTTCGCAACTTGCAGCCCGAGGAATGCGACTCTTCCCAATCCAACAAGCTACCCTAGGCTAACCAGGCATAGATAGGATAGGCCTAGCCTAGCACTACAAACAACAGCATGCAGTGACGATAGTAATATAATTCGTAGAGAACTGATAGGCCTGGAGTGTTATAATTGCAACAGATTTAACAGAAATTGCTACTTAACAAACCAGTGCAATAAAAATACGTTACTTACTCTAAATTATCGGTAAAAATAAATGTTTTTTCACGGTCCAAGTATATTAACGAACCAAATGTATCTTGCACAATCACACGTAATCGCACGCTAGGTGGACACTTTTTCCTGAATCACAAATTCTTGTTTTGAATTTACGTCACTGCTATTCTCAAAATGTTGCGTCCACTGCTGTTTACAACGCGTTACCTGGCAGTAAAGTACACTACTGTATAGTTATTTGCCTATATTGAAAATCATCACAGAGATTGACCATAAAAATGGAAGAAAATGTATTGAGTTCTAATATGCACTTAGAAATCGTTCTTTTGTTCATATAGGTTAATGTACTGGGGCCGTACCGTGTCATCATAGGCCCTGGCCAGTGTAAAGAGCTGTCTGCAAAATACCGTATAAAAACATCTATGTATGTAATGAAAAAATGAGCATGTACAAAATACATACAATAACCGTCTATCTGTAATTAAAAATAAATATGCACTGTTTGACAAATTCATTATGATAGTATTGTTATACAATGACTATTCTGTATAGGCCCTATTATGTAGGCCTATTTTGATGGTCAATAAATAAATACAGTGTAATAATGATTTGTAACAAAAACTCATTGCTGTTTCCTCTCCTTTCCTCCTCCTTTATGAATTATAGCCTTCATCAATTTCCCCATTCTTTATCTTTTTATGAATATTAAGATATGAAATTGACTACTATTAAAGATGAATTTTATAGAAAACATGTTTAAAACGAACATTAAGATATTTTTCTTCTTTTTATAAGCATATTCCGTTGATAATTGTAGTAGTAGTAGGGTAATAGCAACTAATGGCAAGGACAACAATACCTTGATAATACGACAGTAGTAACATTAGGAATAATCATTGTGCACAGTGGTGTAGCCCCTATGCGCTCTAATGCGGCGGTCTGCAGGTCTCCCGTGACCCCTAGGGGCCCGACAAAGGGGCCCACACATTCCTCGATCCAGCACCCTGACAAAAAGGACTTTGATACATAACAACATTATGTGTCTCTGATCTACTGTCCGGGGCATATATCATATTATATCTAGTGGTGGATTACGGAGGGGGTCCTGTCGGCCCGGAACAGACACCACCAAATTTGTCAAAAAAAAAAAAAATTAAAATGGGCTAAGGCTGAGGTGGTATAGACTCTCAGAAACTGACAAGTCTCTTTCTGCCTGGTCAGTTTATTTCAAGTACATGGATCCGCCACTGATATTAGGCCTATACCATTTAGTTGTCGTTAAAACATTTAGAATAACAATGCAAAAATTATTTTAAAAAACGAGCGTATCTAAAATCCCGCGATGGAATTGGCGACCGGGACCCAAAAAGGGTCCCCAGTTTCAGAAAGCCATAGGGTCCTCTGTCCCATCGTTACGCCACTGATTGTGCATACATCAGCAACACTGCAACAGTAACAATAACAATAATACATTAATAGAAAGACATGGCCTATCGGCTATAACAATCACAATGACATTACTACAATTAACAAACAAGAAACATTTTTTATGGTTTTCATTAATTGCTATTTTCATTTGAGATAATAGACTCTCGTTTTTTCGGGACAAATTAATTTGAAATATTTATGATTGTTGCTCTTTTGTATACGATAACATGTGCTGAAAGCTATTTCTTTGACAAAAGACATAAAGATAGGAAATTTTGTGTCTCATCAATGGCTACCAGATTTTGCGTCGTAGGAATACAGTTTGTGCGTTTTAGAAGACAAGAACAACGAGAAGCGGGTGAACGCTATTCCTAAACCAGGATTGTTGATTGCACGGAAAGAGTACTTTATTAGTCTTTATGCTATAGCGTCCTCTTTCGGAAATGTGGCTATTTATGCTTATTTTTGATAACCAGGGAACAGTTAAATGTTTTGACTGTTCCCCGATATATAACATTCAATTTTTATTATAACTCTGTTTTGTACTACAAATTGTTTTTAATAAAAAGAAAACGTTTTGAACGCCAAACGTACAATTTTTTGATGAGGGCAACATGAAAACACAAAGGTTCTTACCTAAAACAGTCTTAGATAAATTTTGAAAAGCAAAATGAATTTCTCTCTTTGGTGAAAAGTGAAAAATATGTTAACAAAGAATAGAGTCACTGTAAAGAAGGAATAAGACCAGAAGCGATGAGTATCAATGCGATCGATGAATTGATAAGATTGTGGAAATTTGATAAATTCTACAGAAACGAAACCTATTTCCTTGAAAGGTGTCGTATTTTTGTTTGTGTGTGTGTGGGTGTGTGTGTGTGTTAAACAGATTCAATATTTTTGTTATTTGTTTATAAGAGTTTTATCCTTTTAGTTTAGGTCTAATGTGTCTCAACAATGCACCACATGTTTTTCAGAGTGACGAAAGGTTTTTTTTTTATTTTATTTTAGAAGTTAAGTGCTCCATTATGGCTAATAAAAATAGGAGCCTGTGTCTGCCATACTGCCTTACTGTATAACATGGGATTTGGGTACCAGGAAATGTGTGGTGTTGTATTTTTTTTAATGAATTTACAGTATTATTAGGATGACACATTACAAATCATGCCCCTCCACCGGATTTACCCTTTTAAGGGGCATAGACACAAAAAAATGCTCCCAGCGGGAGTGTGTGTCTATGCCCTATATTGCCTATTGTATTAAGTCCACAGGGATTCGGTTATCAGAAAATGTGTGGTGTTGTATTTTTATGACTTACCGTATGTACAGTAATAAGGTACTTAAGATGACACATGACCCATCATGCATCTCCACCGGATTTACCTTCGCCATATTTAACTGCCAGATCATAACATAGTGTCTTGTCCCCGAGGGGCATATACTTTGGGGTCCCTGCCCTAATAAATAATCAGTCGAAGAGTCAGATCAGACTTGATATAAATGTTACATGGGCGCCATTCTAAATAAAAAATACATTTTAGTTGTTAAGCCTATGAATATCTCGACCATTGTGGCAAAAGCAGAATTAGCAGATCTAATAGACCTATAGTTATAATTCTATAGCAGAGATGCGTTCCGTCTGTAATTAAGCGATTGTTTTCGATCTATAATGTACTAAAAGCTTCAGGCTTATAACTCATGTTGTGAGTAATTTAAACAATCGGTTTCTTAAAGCCTTTGTTCTCTATTTTGGGTTTCAGCAGTAAACCTTTCAAAATGTTAGCCATGTGACTATAATAAGCATGATACCGTACTGTGTCAAAAGAAATGTGTACTTGTTGCAGTAGGCCTACTGTACACTTTTTTAGATTATAATTAGATACGTACTACTATGCTCGTGCCAATGATGTCACTACAGCTGTCTCTTATACACATCTAGATGTGTATAAGAGACAGGCCCTATAGAGTAGGAAACACCACGTAGTGTCATTGTGTTATATGCTGTTACACACAAGAATAAACACGCGAGCTTTTTTTCTAGGTTAGAATGACGTCATGATTTAAATATTCTATGGTCAATTTCCTGAAAATTGTCAAAAGAGCTGCAATGACAGACATGCCGCCCTCATCTGATTGTAAACAATCTTAGCACCAAGTTTCATTTCTTAAAATGGCGGCTTAGTGTGCATACGGTGGAATATTTCTCTTCAATGTTTCTGTAATTATGTTGCATTTCGCCGTTCTCAAGCCTTGAATTTCTGTTTTTGGTGAGTTGAACTATAAAGCCTCAATGAAGGCGATAAAACGATACGCGTTGGTGCTTATAAGTGGGGTGTTATTACTGTTGTTTTACTATGGAGGCCTCCACATGAGCTACGGGTCGCTACGAATTCCTCCGCTATCGCGACGAAGCCTACGGCCATTTGTAAATACTGAAGAAATAAATTACGATTATGATTTACATATATCACCCAGTGAAAGGAGAGATACAAGAAATAATTTATATAGGAATAGTAAATGTCGCATGGAAACATGTTTTGATTTTTCACTTTGTAGAAAAGGATTTAAAGTTTATGTTTATCAAAGTGCTTCCAAAGTCAGTCAAAGTTATAACAAAATATTAACTTCAATACGTGAGTCTAGGTATTATACAAGTAATCCAGAAGAAGCATGTGTATTTGTACTTTCTATTGATACTTTGGACCGGGACAAACTGAGTTCAGAGTATGTGCAAGACATTGAGTACAAAATGTGGAACCTTCCACATTGGAATGGAGGCAGGAATCATATTATATTTAATTTGTTCTCTGGATCGTGGCCTAACTATCGTTGCGACGATTTAGATTTTAATTTAGGTTATGCAATTTTGGCAAAAGCCAGTTTTACAAAGAAATTCTTTCGGACAGGATTTGATATTTCACTGCCACTTTTTCCGAAAGACCATTCTCAGAAAGGCGGTGCTCCTGGCAGCATGGTTGCGAATAATGTTCCACTAACAGGAAAGTACTTACTAGTATTTAAGGGAAAACGGTATCTTACTGGAATAGGATCTAATACGAGAAATGCTCTGTACCATGTTCATAATGGCAAGGATATAATTCTCTTGACGACATGTAAGCATGGTAAAAATTGGAAGAGTTTGATGGACTCAAGATGCAATCAGGACAATGCCGAATTTGAGAAGTAAGTCTCTTTATTTTTCTTAAAAATTAAACTCATTTTTTTCATCCTTTATCATCACACTTTAAACCTCCAGTAAGATCATCAGCAGACATGAGTAAATATCGGGCAGATGCGAGACACTGGTTGGAAAACATTGTTGCTAGTGAGATCGCAAGCATGCTCTTCTGGCAAAATGTTTGCCAAGCCTACCCAAGCCTACAATGGAAGTAATCAACTGAAACATTGCTCTTTGAGATGTCGTCAGTACTTATTATATGATATAATTCAATGAAAACATTCATTAAAGGGATTTTAAATTCAGTTCTTAGCAGTGTCAGAATAGTGTATGCCAGGTGAGATTGTCAAAACTAATTGTAAAATTAAAATTATTGGTGCATGCTCAAGCGCTCTACTGTATTTATTTGTTTATTCTGTCTTTCTACTGCATGCACTTTCAGTATTTGTGTACTGTTTTTCAAAGTGGTACAGTTTCATAAAATACAAAGGTTAAAAGAAAAGTAATTAAAAAACATACATA
The DNA here is from genome assembly GCF_011630105.1 of Anneissia japonica. Lineage (NCBI taxonomy): Eukaryota > Metazoa > Echinodermata > Crinoidea > Comatulida > Comatulidae > Anneissia > Anneissia japonica. The sequence goes on from NW_022751954.1 coordinate 420,705, forward strand.
TATATAAATAGATATCATAATAAAAGTGATTAAGAATTAAAAGAGTTTTTTAAAAATATAATAGACATGTTCATGAAATTTGTTGTTGTTTCGTGTGGAAGTTCATTTCACAACTTTGTTGAACGATACAAAAAAGTTCTCTTGCCTTGACAGTTATTCCATTGTGGTACAAAAAGGTTATTATGAGATTGACTACGTGTACATTTTGAATGGGATTCGATATTAAATTTAAATTTAGATGATAAATAAGATGGCGCATACCCTTTTAAACATTTAAAAGTAAAACATTTAAAAGTACATTGTACGATGTACAACCTGTAATTAAACTACTGTACATATATGTACCTAGTTTTTGATTGTGATATCTACCACCATTCACTGGTTCTACTTAGATATCATACTAAATCTTGTGTCTACTCTCCACTAGTGGGCAAGTAGACACTTTCCTATCATCTTTGCACTTGTAATTCGTAAATGCAGTTGGAGGAATGATGTCATTGCATCATAGCTAAAGATAGAAATGAACAGTATTCAAAAAAATTCCCCAGAACAAGCAAAAAGTGCTAATTTTTCATGAGGTTGAAAGCAACTGGCTCTATTTAGTATTGCCTACAAAATGTGATGCCATGTCTATTTTAAAAAGAAGCAAAATAGTGTGTAATTAATGTTGGCCTACCGCTGCTGACCTCTGATTTATCCGGGGTGCAAGGCTAGGAAGAAAAAGTGTGCGTTTGTGCATGTGTGGTTTAACTACATTTCTATGATCTCTCTATATTAGTAACGAGTAAGTTTAAGTCCCTTCTTTGGTATGTGTGGCTTAATGTCACAAGGGGATGGATGTGATTAATTCCTGAGCCTAATGTTGAGGAAGTATCTCTTTCACAGTATGTGTTAGCCCCAAAATTAAACAATATTTTGATACCTTCTAAAAATACAAGATGCCATACAAACCTACAACATTCTGAATTTTACAAAATGCTGATATGCCATATAGTAGCAGTGCAATGATTTGAAAAAATTATATTAAATAAAAAGTAAGATAAGTAGGCCTACTTTGCCACTAAACAACTACATTCATTTGTTATCCGATGATACAAATTGAATTACATCATGGAAGTGGCTTAAGTACTGTATAACCTTTTGCTCAGTTAATTGGGTCTTGGTACCAATACTTAGAATCACAACAACAATAACACTAAAAACAAGCTATAGTACTGTACATAGAAGTCGTTGACCATCAGTGACGGATCCAGGGAGTTGCAAGAAGGCACTCTTCCCCTTGGCAAGAGCCAAAAGAGAGTGTACTATCCAAGTGTGATATTGTTTTAATTGGAAACAGCAATACATCCTGGACCCCACAATAGGTGGTGGAGATACCCCAAAACCTTACTCTCTTATGTTCCGTCCCCTTTGGAGCTTAGGTCCTTAAATTCCCACTCACACTTCCCTGAAAATATTCTGGATCTTTCACGGACCACGGTTGATCAAGATCATTCCATAATTAGCCAATGTGAACAATTCAGACTAAATTGTGTTTTGTATCTATTTTTATGGACAGCTATTGCCTACATTTTTTGTCGTTCCCTACATTTGTTTTTCTTTGTAATACATTAAACATTCTACTTTGGGCATTTGTGAAAACAGATTTGTTCCTAAATAGAATGCTACAGGTATAAACTTCCTGTGCTATCTTGGGCCTTAACATTGTGTAGAACCATTGTAAGCCTGAGCTAGCTCGGAAAAAAAAGATCTGAAGCATAACGGAACTCGCACCTCACCTACGTTTATTAAAAGGCCAGGTGAGGTATATCTACAGCTTGAAGCATTATTGCGATGACAACATACAAATGTACCGAGATTATTGTCCCTGTTCTTGGTTTGCTGTGAAATGAGGGTGCACACATCTACATTGATGATTGACACTAATTGTCATGTTGACAGCTCGTATTCGTGATATTAAAGACTGTCCAGAATCTTTAATTTGAAAGATGCACAGTGAATGTGTTGTTTGACTGTAAGTAGGTCACCCTGATTACCATAATCAATTTATATTTTGTTGATATGCAGTCATTAGTAAATGCCTAGCAATGAAACCAAATGCATAGGCTATACAGTACAGACGGGAAATATCGCTTCGTATCTGCGCGTAACCTCTCGTAGCCTGCTCGTAGGTACCATTTGGAACGTAGCTACGAACCACTACGAAGGTCATTGTTATTTTAATTAGCTTTGCAATGATCGTAGGCTGGATCGTCGGGCTGATAATCAATGCGTAAACAATTTTGAAATATAGTTTACCAGCTTTCAACACGTAAGCAATGTTGCAATTTACTAAATAAACAATGTTAGAACTTTATTGTTTTGTTATATCCTACCTTTAGATAGGGACTTTCTCCTCAAAGTAATGTAAGTTATTAAAATAAAATGTAGGTATTTACAGTATTAGCCAGTATTTGGCTTTCATTAAAGAATTTATTGTTTTGTTTTAAAAAAAAAATTGAAAAAAACATTACAAATGCAAAGCAAATTTTATAGAAAAATATATCCATAACATGACCAATTTGAATGTTAAAAAACAATAGAAAATAACAATGGGTGTTAAAGTGATGACATCAACTATCAACTTTAAATTATCATTAATGTTAGGGTACAGTACAGCTACGATACTGAATATCGTGGTAAATTTAGGATTAATAATAACTTTTTGAATGCATTACTTTAGTCGTCATTATCACTTGCTAAATGATTGCAATTTGTTCAATCGGATAAAATCTTCATCTTGATTTACATTGACACTGTTAAAAATGATAACCTGACGAATCTGTTTATAGCAGCACAGTTCATCCATATGCAGTACATGCCACCAGGTTTTCTGATGCTAACATCATCCATTGATTTATCTTCCTGTTTATTTATTACTAGTCAGATTAATGATGTCATTGTGTAATGATTGGAATGATGAGGATATTTATAGTGCAAGAATAATTGTGGAAACATCAGAGTCGCTCCGTCGTTTGTAGATTCATCTACTTTTATGCATAGTAACGGCAAATCCTGCCAGGCTTAAAGATCTGTACTTACTCTAAACTGTAGGCTTGAAGTTTATGTCAAGCTACTGTACTGTATGATTTAGCCTACTGTACAGTAAATGCAAAGTAGACAAATAATAAATTGATATTGTTGCGATTTTTCTCAAAGTATCATCATTGGATTCGTATACTGGCAGACTGGTGCAAAGTGCAAATTTCTCACACTCCGTGAGGAGTAGTGTACTAATACAGTACCCTGGCAAATGACACAAACACCAATTTACATCCAATACCCAACTCATTACTACTACCAGTACCCATACAATATTCCTGGGTGGAGATAACTGTAGACAAACATAGGTACAGTACAGTAAAAGGCCTTGCTCAAAGACACAAATGGAATTCATAGCTAGAATTTGAACCCTAACCTCAAAATTAAGAACCCGAAACCGCCACTACACCAACAGCTCCGACATTTGCCATAAGGCCTCTCTCTCCATTTTGTAAAATTGGCATGGCCATGCCATTTCAAGGCTGTTTTTCATTGTATTCAAGCCGCCTTAAATGATACTGTACTTGATTTTTTTAAATGAGAGCATAATGGGACTTCTTTGTCGGTTATACACGATTTTCCATAGTCATCTGAAGTAGGACATATACTGTACATCCTAAATTGATGTTTATGTCAAGCAAAATTGATTTTAACTCAGTCACGGACATTCAGACAGAGCAGTTGCCATATTTTAAGCATATGACTGTAGATAAAAAGTAGGTTTATTGTTCCAACACAGACAATATGGCTTGAAGAAGGAGGAAAAAGTTTTAGCCATTTTGTTGAAAGAAGTTCAAGCTTACAGTACCTTAAACTTCATTAGGAAGTGAGATTTTCAGGCCACTCTACTTTGGATTAACTTCTCAAAGCTCTTCTTTACAATATATGCAAACTACGATTTTGATTATGATTCGGTGCAATAACCTTCTTCCTGCTTTGTTCAACATCTTTGTGGTTTATCATTTTTTTATTCTACAGAGAATTGCCAATACTACTTCTATTCGCATAGTTTTATGTCCGTAATTGTTCCCAGATTACTGGTAGTCCAATTTTCAAAGCCATTTGATGGTTGAGTAATGCTAAAAAAATGATATACTTAACATACCATTTAGCAAGGCTAAAAGCAAAATACCCCAACCACATCATGGTACAATGTCTTGTTAGTAGTTTACTGATGATAGTATGTCCAAAAATGCAAAACAATGCCATTGGTATTTTCAGATTTTAATTGTTATAGTACAGTATAATAATATAAAATAATGGTAAAGTATTATGAATGTTAATAAGAAATACATAGATTGTAGGCCTATACTACATTTCCTTCATCAGTCTTCCATCCAGCTCTCAATGAAAGTCATCAGTCCAGAATTATTAATTTAAAAATTATTTACATTGTATTGTTTATAAATTCAAAAAAGTTACGAATCATTTTTTTTTTTTTATGGAATTTAACTAAAACTTCCATTATTTTTTGTAAAATATAATATACCCGGGCAAACATTTGGAGTGCAATTCTTGTAGTGGTTCTACGATAACCACTTCTTCGGAACTTGGTTGGTAAAATGTGATCTTCTGACCTGGCAGCTACTGATGATGTGGGTGTACATAAATAAATAGAGGCACACTGTTTTCAAGTGTTTTAACCTGCATTACATCCTGCTGACCCCATTTCAACTGATAGGTTGACTGGAATTTTTACTTAAAGACTAATTAACAGTTCGTGAGTGGATTAACATTGGCTAATGATATCCCTTTACATTAAAGCCAGCAAGGGTCAAGGGTCAAGCAAATATTTTGTGGAGTTGTCCAGCCTCCGCATTCTTCAATTACTAAAACAAAACTCTCAATTCAGCTGTGCTTTAAATGTTCATTTTCTCGTTCTTGCTTTTAGAGTAAAACCGTAGTAGCATGCAGGGATGAAATACTGTAGAAGTCTTTTTTCCCACACAATTACTGTAGAAATAGCTCATTACCATTGTTCTACTATATCCCGCAATTAATGAATCAGTTGTTGGATATTGGTAGTTTTTTTTAGTAAAATGTACAGTATTGCCATTGCTTCCCCACTACACACCAACATCAGAGTTTGTTTAGCATTATTCAGTCCCAATAAGTGTGCCGAGAGTACTTTATGTTGCCCTAATACAGTATTATCGCATTGGACTTTCTATAGTGGATATCATTATCTAATACAGGATGGATGTGGTTTGAACCCAGTCTTATACAGTGCATTGGACATACGGAAAGTAGTAAAACTTTATATTGAATTTTAATTAATAGGCCCACCAACTTTCACTGTTGGATTACAGTAGTTGCTCTGTCTTTATCTTATATTTCACATTTTAACAGCAGGAAACTCACTCTGTCATAATATGACCACTTTTCCACAAAAAAGACAAAAAAAAGTTAAACACCAGGTCACATTGTACTGTATTGCAAATTAATGATGTTGATATACCATGTAGATATGGCATATGAAGCATGAACAGAAAGAGAATTTAGATAAAAATCACAGATGCTGTACTGTACATTGTACCATGAGTCAGTATTGTATGTATATTGTGAATAGGTATACGGTAATTAATATAAATGGTATAGGCCTACAGTCTGAAACTTTTCAAATCATGTTTAAGTTCACCCAACGTAGTCATTTTTAAAATAAGAACAGGATGAAAAACCCCTTTTTTGACCAAAATTTAATGTGCTACCTATGTTTTTATAGTACTAAATTTTCATAATTGTAGCATTTTCTCATTATGTAGGGGAAGAAAAATCACACATACTATAAAATATTTACTTAAATTTGATTATAGTTTAAATATTATCTTGTTATTGTACTTGGTATTTGGTCATGTAATAAAATTAGAAAACCTTCTTTAGATATTAGATTTCATTTCTGAATACCTGATTTAATGTAATTTTTGCTTGGCATCCTGAGCCTCAATTGCCCTGTTGGTATGCACCATGGATGGTACTGAATAACCTGTTGACCTGAAATTGAAGGGTTCACCCAGTATGTTGTAATTCTATCCAGATCACAAGTTTAATGGTACTGTATTGCATGTCACAAGAAACATAGTATAATTCATTTCACAAAATCCCTTAGAATAATATGGATAACGTCAAAAGGAAATCATACATTATCGCAAGTGATTTCCATCGTGTTTAAAACGATCACAAATAGAAAACATCCCGTGATTTGCAACACTGATCAAAGTACTCTAGCAAGCATTGTCACAAACATTTTAGCATCTTTTGTTATAGAGGGAAAAAACACCTGCTTAAATATAGATCTTTAACAAATACTGAAATTAATATTACTATCACAGATAATTCCCCAACACTTGTGAAACATTCTGTGAGCTTGGATCACTGGTCAAAATATTCCTTGTATTGTCTGTTTGAAAGTCTCTTTAGTGAAACATTATACCATAAGTATTTGAATTCTATATAATATTGATAAATGTATATTTTTAGAATTCTCCACTGTTACCTCTGAATGCTTTAACTGTGCACTACTAAACTACCCTTTTTAAAAAATATTGGTGGTTTAATACAGAAAATGAGTGGGGTAGTACCCTAGCTCTTACAATAAATTTCCTCTTTCTTTTTTGTTGCAAATTATATTGAAGACACAGGATGTAACAATTATGAGGTGTTTATTTTGTATTCTTTTGAGAAAATATGTCCTTGGGAAAAAAAATTAATACATAGCACATGCATACAGAACAAAAAAAGATTAGTTATGAATAGAAAAGGTACTATTTGCAGATAAAGTGAATATAGTTAATATCTTTTTGGAGAAAAAAAAAGAAAGAGAACTACTATTAAGAGGTCACTTTTACTCAGAACATGAACAGATAAAGTATTCTCAATCTAATACTGTTGATACTGAACTGGTAAAAATAGAGGAGCTGTATATTAAAGAACAGACTGAAGACATCGATATTCATTAATATGTATTAGACAAATGCTATTTCTTGCTCATTTTAAAATGTAATGCACCAAGTCCATGCCAGCGTACTGGTCATATCGCCACAGAAGCGATCAGATGTAGATACTGCAGGAGTGTAGCTTGGGGCTAAGGTGCTTGCCTTCCAATTCCAGGATTCTAGGCTCAAATCCTGAGCGATACTGATGTCAATCCTACTCATAGTACTACAGTATTGTTCTATCTTGCAGTCAGCAAGTGTAGTAGCCTACAGTAGTACTTAGTTACTGGGCTTTTGGATGTCAAGTAGGAAAAATTATGTACAGTCAGTATTAATATATATTAATATTTAATTCTCTTTCTGTATCAATCTTTTAAAAATCTCATTTAATTTACCCATTTGTTTTTCTTTTTTGTTTCTTGTATTTATGTAATTTTTATACAATTTTTAGCATTTTTTTAAAATTTTATTTTTTTATAATTTAATGTGGTTTAAGATCATACCTAGGACCTAAGGGAAGAACAGTGTACTACACTGACTGAGTATCCATAATAAAAGATTGATATACCATCAAACACACTTCAACAGGCTTGCTGTATTCCTATCATAGTGTTCAGATGGATAGGAATAGTCAATAATATGTATGTTTGTTAATAATCACCAATAACTTCATCTGGTGTTTTGTCAAAGAAGATCCATTGATTATTCTCCATTGAATGTCTGTTAGTCACCAATGGGTCAATATGTTGTATGGAGAATGTCCAGATAAGCAATTGAAGTGTATTTTACTAAGCTGTTCATGCATAGGGTATGGTTCATGGTGGTTTATACACCTTCAGAAGCAACAAAAGACATTGCTACTTTTAATGTCTTCAAAACCAAGGAACTGTGAAAGTGTGAAACTGTATCTACCGTATGCTGCAACAGTTGCAAGAATTCCTTGAACTTCTCATATTTTCGTTGTTTATTTAAATTAAATAATATTGACCCCAAAATTGGGTGATGACTGTTCTACGGTCCCTTGCAATTGCCAGTAGTTGTAATAATGATGGTTTCGATTTAAAAAT
>NW_022751954.1:428838-463145 GCF_011630105.1 Anneissia japonica
ATATTCCAACAAAACATTTTTCCCTGATTGATAATTGATGATAAATTAAAACAATTTCAGTATAATGTAAACTCTGAAAAGGATTAGCATTATAAAAAATGAGTCATACATGTATTTATTAGTATTTATCTAGCATTAAATGTCTGTATAGGATTGTGTGAGCCCCAATCAATAGTTTCATAACCGTTACCTTGAACCTTTTGAATAGGGTCTGTGTTTTATAGGACCAGGGCTTTGTTTCTCAGTGTACATTGGTTGTTGACACGCATGCTATTACTAATTGTACTTGTAGTAGGCAAAACCTATGTTAGAATGAAGCCATCACTGTCATTTCATCATGCCAGTTTCAATTTGTACAATTAACCTATTTTGTTAATCTTGTTTTCTCTGAAATTCCTTCTTATTGACCAATTATAACATTGATTTCACAATGCAGAAATTGAGGCTATGCAAAAATTAAGGTACTGTTCTCAAAAGATAAAGGGCACTTTAACAATTTTTATATGTTTACACTAATTGGTTCAGTATACAATACTCATTCTTGTTGTAGGCATAGAATACCTGTCAACCATATTTCAAGATGACAACAAAACAATACATTTAATGTTGATTAAATTGTTCAACAAGAGAAACAGTTCATTGTATTCTTAATTGTTTAGTGGCACACTTAATGGGGCTTGTTCCCCAGTTAGATGAAAAATACTAGGGTATAATTTATGAAAGGCCTTTAACAAATTTAGGGTGGTATGTGAACTAGCTAGGTCAGGGTTCTGCCTGGGCTAGACATTCATGGGAGATTTGAATGCAACATTCAATAATAATGACTTCAACACCCTTTATGTGACAGGTTCAAGGAGTAACACATTCAAAGTATATGTCACCTCTACCCAATGAATTAACAGTTATTGAGTTCTGCTTCTCTACAACTAAATAAGTTGTCACCCTTGTGTTTTGTTTTCCAATTGGACTAGACAGTGTTAAAGGTCTACACTTGTGTTATCTGAAACTACTGATACATAGTTGTGGTAATACTGTATACTTCAATTTTTTCATGATCATACTTGTCAAGGACTGTTTTTTTTTCCTATGTTGCCTATTCAGTATTGTATCACAGGCAGTTTAAGGGGCTCTGTCTCAGTTTTTTTTTTTTACAAAGATTGGTCTTCCCAGAGGCTGTGTCCTTTATCTACTGCAACAAAACAAAAGTACAGTATGGTACAATACTGTAGTAACATGGGTGTACCATGGCTATACTGTACATTTCCTTAAATCCAGTAATGTATAGCGAAATAAACATTTCTAAATGCGGAATGATGCAATTATAACACTTTACCAATACTATAGAAAAATACATTTTAGTGGCCCTGTACTTGTTTGTATTATAAATAGATACTGTAGTACAGTACTGTCCACTTACTTTATTTCCAATGATAATACTTAAATTCTTTCCAGATTTTTGTTCATTCAAGTGTCTGTCTAGTTGATACTAACTGCCATTGCCTCTGGAGTATAAAGTGAAGTATTTGGAATCAACTTCCTTTTCCTGTTAAAGTCTTGTCCTTCAAAGAATTTCCTAAAATTGCTTGACTATTGCATTTCATTTTTCCTTAGATGATATCTTAAGTTGAGTTTTATAATATTGCTACAAGTTTTCAAGGTTAAAAAAAAATGTCATTATACAGTACAGGTACAACAAAAAATTGCCACTTACTTATGCAAATTAACATCTAAACTTCTGTTATGAACCCGATTAACACTTATTAGAGATGGCTTAATTTGTCACTGACTCGAAACAGTTGTACCCATTTATAGTTGAATATTTAGGCGGACCCAGGGCCTGCTCGGATTCCAGGACAGATTGCGCAAATTCTATTAAAAATATGTTGGGGTGTGCATTACAATAAAATAGACAAGAATGAAAATACAATACTGGTAAAAAACTATGGGAAACTAAAATGCAATAGCATATTGAAATTCAGTCATATTGCATCACAATAAAAGTTAGACAATAAAATTAAAATTAGTTTAAAAAAATCTTCACACGCAAGTTAAAATTCACATTAATCAGGTCCGCAACAAGACAGAAAAAATATCAATTACTGTAAAAGCAATAATAAAAAAGATAAAAAAAGAGTTTTCAAAAGATTTTAAAAAACATCTACTTATTTTCCTGATTTCAATTGGTAAAATATTCCATAGTTTAAGGGAAGCATATTCAAAATCGTGGTTGCCTAAAGTGACTTTAGTGTGACAACTAAAGTAGGATAGCTCAAGATTGTTTCGTACTTACAGCTACTATACTGTACAAAGACCATAACTGGCTTCTTAGTGATGAGTTGACTTTAATATTTGGGAGCAATACCATACAAAATCTTAACAGTTAATGAGAGAGATACAGATATTTGAATATTAAAAAACTGGGGGAAAAGGAGCGTAACCACCTGCTTTACCCCATTTCCCAATAAAAGCATGGATTCGACCGTGTGCTCATCAGATGCTAAGTGACTCTTTCTGATTGTTGGTGGTAATTTGCAATGATATCAAAAGTATATTGTTTGAACAATAGTGATTTCCATGATGGTACATAACCCTTTAATTACTAGGAATGGTTTATAATTTAAGAGGTGAAAAGTTGACTGCAACTTGTACTGTACGGCAGCTTTATTTCTGAGTCATTCGCCTCATCTGTTGGTTTAATGGCTTTGTTTCATTATCAAAATTGCCTGTTGTTAACCCATTACACTGTAGAATTTGCCATAATAAGTATTGTGTGAACATCCGCAGGATAAAATGGATTTTAGCATGCATGCAGGCGGGTTTTTGAAAACAGTCTCAGTGATAGTATTTAAGTAGATGGAAGATCCATCACAAAAGTACATTCACACATCAAACTGCCGCCCACCTAACCTTATGGATTGCTTTAGTTAATCAACAACTATGTGATGTATTGATAGATAGCGAACAATGTGATACTTAAAAAAAAAATAATGAGATAAATGTGATCCACTAGCAATGCTAATCTACTCAATTGTTTTTGGTCATTTAATGAGAAAAATCCTACTTCCACAGTATCAGTGATCAAACCAAGGACCTTGGAAGATGCTAGGACAATGGCAGTGGCCAGGGCTGCACGTCTGCCAAGGCCCCAATTTTTGGGGTATGGTGTTCCTACGGGACACAGCGCGGTCGAGTGGCAAGACTACAGTACTCCTTTTTAGATGGTCTCTTTTAGATGGTACACTATAGTACATTATGAATAAAAAGCCTTCATTGAAATCTGGACTTGATATTAACTACTCGTGACTATGATCTAAACATGTGACAGTCACTGAAAATCCCATAAAATTTAGAAATTGTTTGCTAATAAAATAATGGAAGATAATTTTCCACAATACAGTAGGTAGGGGAAAAATAAACCATTGTGTAAAATAAAGAAAACAAATGAGGAAGTATAAATTAGATCATAATGTACCGGTACTTGTAAGTTTCATCAAAAGATCATTCTTGCAGAAAGTAATCAAAATCAACTTTCATGTCTGTCTTGCACAATAGCCAGGGGAAAATCATTTTATGTTTGGTTTAAAATGAAGCTATCTGTATTCAAAATATATTTTTGTCACCTTGAAAATTATAATAAAGACTGGCTAAAATGTCAATAAATAGATATTATCACTTCACACTTGCTAAAGAAACATTATTTGAATAATGTCTTTGTTAAAGTCACGCTCAGGAGGAAAATTCTTTTTGATATGTTGTACAACTGATTTTTCTAAGAGACAAAAAACATATTGATAAAAAACTCAGAAGCGGAATGAGATGCAGATTTTTGAATATTTAAAACTGGGGGGGAAAGGGTGGTTATGCCCCTCTTCCCACCAGTTTTTTAAGTATTCAAAAAATGTGTATTTTATTAACCACTCAAAATGCTTTTTGTGTTTAGAAAAAACTTTGTCCTCCGTAGCCTGGCTTTAAAGATATTGCCTGCTGTTGTTGTTTAGCTTTAAAATTACAATTTTAGCTGTTTTTCTATGAATTTATGGTAACTTAGTGAACTTAAAATTGATACAATTCTTCTTGTCAATTAACAGTGTAGGCCTATAATAAATACCTTGGTGTTTTTTTTTGGGGGGGGTTGGGGGATGTACACCCGACCGCCAGTTTCATGCTTTTTCCAGCCCTGTAGACAACCAAGAAAAAGGAGGAATTTATGTCTTTAGTCAAGTAGGCCTACAGTATGTACTAATTAGGCCAAAGGTTTCTGATTTTTATCTTGACTATACATACTGTATGTAAGTGCTTCATAACTCCTGTCTACAATTTATGATCACACAAGAGGTCGATTATATTTTAATTTTGGTTTCGATGAAATCTATTTGTATTACGTTTGATTTCAAATGAAATGTTTGCATAGAAGGGGACACATTGTCTGACAAACAGAGACTAAATAAAATACATAGCGATGATAGCAAACAATCACGTATCTAATTAGCTTATTTTGAAAATGCAATGAATAATTATTCTTAGTACTGCTTTAGGAAAATTAATCCATTACGCTTATTAATAGTCTAATATGAAACATATCCAGGAAAAGAAATTTCAAACATTTTCTGTTTTTTTTTTTTCTCAGGTAGACGAAGTGGCTACATAATTCTAAACAGTACTGTACAGTACATGAATTTTGTTCATGCAATTTACGCAAAGACACTTTGTTATCTCAATTCTAGCTTCATGACAAATTATTATAAAGTTATTTTAATCAGTTATACTGAACAACATCAATTTTACTATTTTTAAATGTTGTTAAAGTTTTTCCTTGGCTTTTGGGGTACATTTATCAGGAAAGATGCAGAATTCAAGCATACAATAGTGGTGATATTGGATTTTTTCTAAATGCATTTTATCTTGTCACATTAATTCCTCGGATCAATAATGAAATCCTGGCTGGTGGTAGAAGTAGGAATAAAGTGAAACTCTTAATATAGATCTGTGCTCCAGGTTCTAGAATCTGCATTCCGTATTGCCTTCCCTGGAGACGTTTCATGGACTTAATTTCTGTGCCAATACTGTTATTCAAACATGATAGGTGAGATGGATAATCATTAGATTCTTTATGTGACAATTGTGGATGGTTATATGTGACATCACAAACACTTTTAAAAAACGCATATTTATATTTCTAACAAGAGTTCTGAAATTAAAAACATTTTGACCCAATTCATTCAAAATTTTTCTGTTCTACCATCTCTTCTGATATCATCAAAAAGCCCAGATATTTGGGGTAACCTCCAGATTAATTTCTAAAATCAAATTTGTGGAGTTTTGAGATATCTTTTTAAAAGAGTTTTACTAGATTATTAAATATTTCTTGCAGATGGCACATTTTTTGTTGGCATCTAAGGAACAGAGAAATATCAAAATTCACCATCCTTTATTCTAATTATGTTGGAGCTAAGAGGCATTTTGGGCCATCCTGAGTTTTCATGATCTCTAATTTGGAATTGAGTTTCCCACGCTATCATCACTTGATTTTTAATCGGTAATATAGCTTTCTGTGGTAATTCTGTGATATTTAAATTTAAAATTCTCGGTCCAAACGATGGTGAAACCTAAGACCCTCCCAATATTCCGCAATTTACAGGCTTGGAATTTATTTTCCCACACTACCTTCACTTGCTTTCAATCGATTATAAATGGTGTGGTAATACGGTGGTGTTAAGACCTAATCATTCCTTTGATTTTATCTTTTTGATGAGTATATTAACTTTTAGAGTTCAAACTCAAGGCTTGTAAAGTAGGCCTAGGTAGGATATTCACCGTCACTTCATTATCTTCCCAACGCTTACATAAACATCGGTGCTCCCTTTATTTTAAAAATTTCATTATATTCCTCCTTTAAATTTGTTCTTAGTGTTTTACTTCTGGAAATTTGTAAGTTGATGTGACAAGTAAAAATATTACCCAACGCAGGAACAAATGGAAGCATTCTGACTTGCCTTGCGGTAGAATACTTCAGACGCACACACAAACGTGTTTGCGCTTAAATCCTCTTCTCAGCAACTTATCCTGACCATTATTGTTGCATTATAGTACAGTTTATTTGCTTATTAGAAATCACGAGCCTGATGGCAAAAATCTTTTATCTACCCCGACTGTTACATATTCAGCAAACGGTTTTACAAAGAAATAAAATAGGTATATTGTCAAGCTTTCACCTCAGTAGCGTCAGATATTGCACAGTTTTATTAATTGAAATTTTTCTTTTAAAACTCATAAAAACAATGACTCATCAAAGTAGATTTAAATAACTTGCCATTTGTACTTAATAATTGTTTTAATGAGAGCTGTAAAAATACGTAGTATTGAGTACAGTATGTTTTAGGGTGATGCTGTTTTACCTCATTTTTTGCTGTTTTTAAAAATTTAACTCTTAATTTGTTTTTTTTTTTCAAATTAAAGCGCCTTAAGACCACTGCACAATATTTATCATGTGTAGTTGCGTATCTACGGGGAGGTGGGAGGTACTTTCCTCCAAAAAATATTTGCTCCCAGTCTCCCCACAAAATTCACCTTATTTTGCAAGCTACTGTAGTTCCCCCATACCTAATCCTCAAGTCCCCACTTTGCCTTTGCTCCTCCATTTCAAGACTCTTGCAATTGTATTCACCACTGATCTTGTGGAAGGTGATATCAGAAGAACATTGCAATTACCAGTTAGTTGTGGCTTTAGGGTATACATTGGTGAGGGGGAGACAAAGCTGTTTGACAGGAGTCTATAAGTTTTTGAGAAGCTAGATCTAGAGATCTAGGGGTTTCTAGTGCCCAGTCCTTGTGATTCTAGGGTTGCTAGAGAAACTAGGAAATTTTGGACCTTTTAAAAAACAAACATGAAACAATTTTTGTGTTGTTGCTTGTTTAGTTGTACCTGATACTGTAAACATTTGCTTGTTCTTCAAGGGGATTTCTGTAAACCCTTCCTCCTCTCCTTTCACTGGCTTGGACACTGAGTACGTAACTTTATCTTGCATATTACTACAGTGTACATCTTACTCAAGAAAAATGGATGGATGATTTAAAAACAGACTGTTTGCACTTTATGATAGTTGGAAATGGTTTTAGCTGACATTCATAATAGATAATATGACATTTGCATGTGCCTACTTTCATACCACAGTGCAAGTACACTATGCCTATTTAAATTAAACATCTCAAAGCACTCTGTTATTTGATTGGTTGTAGGCCTCATACATGCCTGTTGATTACATACTCTGATGATCACTTGCCAGAAAGCTAAATACAGTATATAACAACACATTCATACTGATAAATGTAATGAGTCCTTGGTTTGATTGATATCACGAATACGCGTTTTTGAATGTTATGTGTAAAAATAATGAAAGATATGTAAATTGGTCATGTGATATCTTAGCATGCGGTACTTAACCGAGATACATTGGAGATATCAGGCAAGATGTCTGTGTAAGTGATATGAGAGGATTCACCTCTTGAGTCATACTGTCAAAGCCATTGTCCAGAGTCCCAATTAATTAGAAACAAAAAGAAATTGCTTTTTCCCAATTACAGTTCGTGTTGATATCGCCAATATAAAATATACATGTTTATTGTACTATACTGTTAGCTTTGAGAAAAGCAAGGAATTTTTATTGGAAACTACTAAATTTTAATTGTTGTTGCATTGCATTAATTAAAATTAATTGAATGAGGCGCTTACATTAAAGCCAAGTATCTTTACAGGTGTAAAAATTGCATTTTTTGGATACTATATCGTCATGTCATTAATACGAGTATGAATTGCTTG
Organism: Anneissia japonica; assembly: GCF_011630105.1. Taxonomy (NCBI): domain Eukaryota; kingdom Metazoa; phylum Echinodermata; class Crinoidea; order Comatulida; family Comatulidae; genus Anneissia; species Anneissia japonica. Next base: position 436,655 of record NW_022751954.1, read on the forward strand.
ACTGATTGTTTCAAATTAAATATAATTTTTTAGTTAAATTTAATTCAACTACTATAAAATTCTGGAGAATGTGACATAGCCAACATCATTCTTAAACAAATGTAAACTCATTTACTATAGTTCTTTAGACAAATCTGATTTTTTTTTTTCATAATTTTAAATGCAAATCATCTGGAAGGCTTAGATGAGTACTACTAGTGGTAGTGAAAAGTTTATTGTTAAGGCGGGCACTCACTACATCATAGACGACGCAACATCATCTGTTAACGCCAACACAGACAGCATCATATGATGCACCCCGACGCAATTCATCGTCGGGGACAGTCTTGAGCCGTCGTGAGAAATGTTAAACATGTTTAATTTTCTATGACGCTACCGCCCCCGACACACACCATCGCGTTTAACTCACAGACCCGATGTGACAAGAAATCGCGTTGAATCGCGTCGAACGACTCTGTCTGAGTAGGCCTTTACTTGTCGATGGTAGTCTGAACTCTTTGTCTTTAAAAATGATCCATTGCGTGCGTTTGGTTTGGCGTTGCGTTCTTCATAGAATCTTGACGGGCAACGGCCATCGGGTGCAGTGACTTCCCTGCCTTTTTTCCATTATCAAGTAAATAGAATATTTTGATGATTGATATTTGTTTTTATTTAGATGAGTAGAGTCTGTAAATTGGAAGTGCATTGAAAAACAATGAACACACACTTACGTAAAATAATAGCCTTCCGAGGTGTTCACTTTCTCGTGACTTGAAAAAGAATGAGAAAGTTGCATGTTGGCGGGGCCGCTTGAGCTTGGCGCCAGGAGTTCTATTATTTTTTTAGGGGTGTTCTCATGTGTGAGAAAGAATAGGCAATTTATTGGTTTATCCAGGTAAGTATCCACTCATAGACTACCAACATCACCATTGATTTGTGTGTTTAACATAGTTTTTTCTATAGTTTAGTTGAGTAACTGTATCAAACTGCTTATCAATGTCCTATTTGTTTTAAAGCATCGGGTATATCATTTTAATTCTGGTGACGACAACCAAACAGCATCTTGACACTGTTTTGGATCCCAGCCAGCCAACTAAACTCCCATAGTGAGACCGATAAAGTCCAGTGACTTGGCACCAAGCCAATATTTCCTGTACGATTAGGCCAATTGTACTCTGCTGTTACCGTGTGTCTGGAACCCAAAATAGATGACTGGATGTCCTGAAAAGCTAGTGAACTACATGATTTAATTATTTTATTTAATTCTCATGAAGAAAATACTGTAGGAAATTATTTTACACATGCTTTCGAAAGTCTAAGATAATGTCAAGGTTAATATTTGCTGCGAAGCAGCCAATTCATATTCTTGATAGCAATTTGACCTCTGAAAGGTCATTGTTTGTCAAAAAACAAGGGCCTAAGACGACTGAAAAGCGGAGTTTCCTTCTTTCGTTCTGCCGGGTAAAATCAATTACTTTAGGCGACGTTTGTAGACTAATCAACGCGTACCAACGTCCGCATGTCGCACTAGCCTCATTCTACTCTAGGCCTAGACTAGCTAGGATGGTATAGGCTAGCCTTGAAGGGACGAAGGTCCCAATGAAAAACAACGTCGCTTCTTGATAGCTAACATTGTCTATTTAACATCACAATAATTCATTATTAGACCTATAGTTGTTTTTTGAATTGTACTCCACAAATCTCGGCCGATACCTCGCACAACTCGAGTATCGTCTTGTATCTATTGTCATGGCTCGCTGGCTCACACTTGCGATGTTTCGCACTTGTGATCAAATAACACGCTGGCTCGCACTTTGGCAACACTCTTTGGCAGTCAACTCGCCCCTAGAAAACCCGCCCTTGGAAACTTGCCCCATAAAAAAATGTACATTCCTAGACCATGCAGTCTTCAAAATAAAATCAACTACATTTTCCACATGCATAGGAATTTTTGAAAGTTTATTAAAAAAAAACCTAAACCATAATTCACCACTATAGACACTTTCTGACAAAAATAAAAAATTACGACGTTGTTACCCAATGAGAAGTGTTCTAATATAGACAATGTGTCATGTCTCATATTATTTGTTATATTTTTATTAATCATTATTTTCACTTGACTCGCATAAATAATTTTGTTCGAAGAACATTTATATGCAGTTGTAGGCCTACTTCGCAGCACTTCACTTGCAATTTGCAATTTCTAGTATAAAATATATAAAGCTAGCTTTTTATAGGTCTGCCTATAGTAAAGATTATCATTTTTGCTTTAATTAATCTAATAGTATTTTTTATATATTTCTTTAAACTTTTCATTGCAATTAGATTCGAAATCCTTAGGAAAATACTAAAATTTATCGAAGTACAAAGTGAAAATTCTATTCTCATAAAATGCAGTTATGCATTAGTATATTTTTTGTGCAGAATTATTTTAGAATTTATTCTTAATTACAATTACTATGCATGTTTTGTATTGTTACCTGAAAATTAAATGATACTGAATAAAATAATTTCAGTTTTTTGTATTCAGCCTGAAAGCATTATGCTTTCATGAGAACTTGTTTCAAGAAGAAAGTATAATACATACTCCAAGTATTGAAATACACGCCATCGTGTTGGGATTCAATATTTCGACATTAATTATGTCATCATCAGGAATGTTTCTTGTTTCAAGAAGCTCTCAAGGATAATTTTTGGTGGTTAAACTGCAAAGTGTTCTCAGTAGGACTTCTGGAATGCATGATGATGATGAAGCTATTCAGTTACCCAGTAGCCCATAGTTCCATAGCAAGAACCAGCTCATGTCAGCCACCTGATTCCAGCTTAAAAACTCCCTTTAATACTGTCCAGTTGCCGGGCTTCTTTTGTAATGTAATTCACACCTAAAATGGCAACACTTGAACACAGTTTGTAGATATACTATTACAGGAGAGGGCGCTTTACTTTGGGCATCTTACAAAGGATATTGACATAAAGGAATATATCTAAAACAAACTGGTAGAATGGTCGGCCCTGAGGGTACGGTATGTGGATAGATTATATCAAAAACGTATAGAGACATAGACACCATGTAAACTTATAGATCCAAGGGTAAACATGCCTTATTTTTATAGACTATCACTTGAAAATGAGAATGATATTAGAGATGTTGCAATAGCGAGGTGATTTGGTGGATGGTTACTGTTGAAATAAAGAGAATAAAGGTTAACAATTTTGAAGTGGAATTTGAGCTTCTAAATCTATGAGTTGGTAAGTTTGAATCAAGTACTTATAAGTTGTTAAACCACTGATCTGATTATGGAAAGATAGAGATTAGCTGATCATGTATAATTATCCAATCATAATAAAGTTTACAGTCCCATGCAGCTCAGTCAGTTGTGTAGGTACTGTGGATTCGCACACTATAAATAAGTTCAATATTTTGTAGAATTCTACATGTTTCTAATGCTTTATTACCGTACAGAATAAAGACTTGATTTATTTTATAATTGATTTAAAAAATAGTTAATGCTAAAAATAAGTGAATGCTTGAAGAAAATATGGAAGCTAAATGATGTGATATATTTATTTGAGGGTGAAAGATGTGAATAAAGTACTTACAGCTATTGTTTGGGGTTTTTTTGTGTAAAGGTACTGTATGCTAGAAGCAGCTACAGTAAATACTAAAATCTGGAAAAATGCCCCTTCAAATGATAAATTATTCAAAACAAATCTGTTTTCACTGATTTATTATGCACCTTTTACTATGAAAAACCTTTAATTGATTTTTTAGCTAATTTAAGGGTCTATCCAAAGAATACATGTCGGTATTATTTATGCGTCCATTAATTTTATTTATCAAGGACATTTTTTTTTTTACATACTTTGTTTAACACAACATAGACAGCGCAGTAGTCTTTCATTTTTATCTCAGAGCCAAAGGCTAAAGTATATGACAAAAAATACTTACAAATATACTTCAGAAATTAACAACTTTAACCATCTGCAAATCTAGGTAAAAAAATTATACAAATTTACATTTACATTTTGTTTTTATTCTAATAATTATATCATGTCAAAAAGGAAAAGTTAAATACTGTCAAAAATATTCAGAAAATGCTTAATATTTAAGGCAAGGTGTGGTTTTCATCTTTTTTGTTGGTATCGTAATGGTTATATTTAGTCTATTATAGCCTGGTTGGTAAGCAGTTTTCTTTATCCTTTCTCGTTATCGTTATCATTTCTGTTGTTAAATAGAAAAGTTTTTTCATTTGAACAAGATACAAATGGATGGACATTAATGGAGGAACACCTCCTTTGTGACCCAAATACTGTACTTGTTGCAAAAGAGATAATTGCTTAATATTTTTTTATACAGAAATGCTAAATGGCTATGCATATGCATTATAAATGTCCGTTTATTATTATTATTATTATTATTATTATTATTATTATTATTATTATTGTTATTATTATTATTATTATTATTATTATTATTATTATTATTATTTATGAATAAAGAAATTGTTATTAAGCCTGAATGATAAAATTATAAACATTTAGATAAGTAATACTGTAATTCTGAAATACATCACATTTACGACTTCCTTTATGATTAATTGATTTATCGAAACTGTATATGAACATCAATACCAGAAGTGATAAAACTTGTACTTGAATGGTCAGGAAAATAGAGGTCTTTGTATTGCATAGAAGTTGGTTCTGTATGTTGGTTATGTTTGCCTTCTGAAACGTGAAGTACTTGTAGACAGCAAATCAATCATTTGCACATGGTGGCAGTCGGCTCTTTTGAGCAAACACAAACCAATCCACTTGTATTTTCTTATCATAAGATTAATGATTGATTCTAAATGAAGGGAATGAAATCAAGATGTCGTCAGCAAGTTGGTTGATAAAACAAAGCTTTGTATTGTCACATTGAACTTGTGAAGTATACTTTCATTCATTTAATATAGTTGAAAACCTATTTTCCTTTTTGAGAGTGGTGAATTTAAAAAATAAATATAATCAATATTATGCCTTTACTGATAGGTAAAAAAATACTTTAATTTATCTAAATTCATTATTGGTATAATTGTGCAAACATCCATTTTTTACAACAGTAAAAAACATACTTTTTTATGTGGCTCTCCCAACCCTCCAAATTTGTTAACCTTGTGATTGAGAATATTTTGATGAGTTTATTAATTATTTGTACTTGATATGTTGTACAACATTGTACTGTAGTTTTCAAACTGTTGTTATGCAAAATAATTTGAATGTGCAACAATTCTGGAATTTCCTTTTCCTGCTATTCAACAATAGCTGCTTAGCATATGAACTCCAAGTAATAATTGTCTTTATGAAGACTTTCGCAATGCAAAATATCGCTTGAGAAGATTTAAGTATGATTATTGAATTTTTAAGTGGAAGGGAGTAGAGCCATGACTTGATGCTTAATGTGGTTTCCTTTTAATTACAGTATAAAGTCCTAAGCCCTCTCCTGTCAACCAAAACCAACTCTGTTCGATTTTGTTCCGAGTCTTAAGGATCCAAATTCATCAGTCTTGCTAACTGGAGATCGATTATCCTTTGTTTTGTTTAGTGTGTTTGTTTAAATACCTCCTAGAAGCTAATACAACTAGCTCTTAAAATATGTAAAATATTAGTGAATGTATCTGTAGGCATATAAGAATTTTTAAAAATTGTGATTTATCTTAATATATTATAATGTTAGTGTTTAATTATTGAAAAGAATTATTTAGTACAGTACTGAAGTTGGAAACATTGTCTATTTCATAAAAAGAATGGTATGTTCCCATCTTTCAACATGCCTTCCAGTTAAGTGATGTTGTCAGATAATAGGTGTTCTAATATTTGCATTAAGAATTCTTCTAATATATAAAAATACCAAAATATTTTCTTAAATAGGTTTTTGTTTTTGCATCCAAGAATAACGGTATCTACCCAGTAATATTATAGAATAATTTTATGAGATGCTATAAATTGTGGTGGCAATGGATTAGAATGGAAGGCAAGATTTAAACTCTAGTACCAAGCTGAAGCTTTTGTAGCTTAGTTTTTACTGCCGGTATGTCCCAGTTGGTGATATTCTAGGTCAATAGCCAATAGATGGATTTTCATTCTGGAGATGTTCAAATTATATTTATTCAAGTATTGTAACTTTAGTATGAAATTGAACTGAGAGAGAGAGAGGAGGCTTAGCTACTGTGAAACAGAGGAGCGATTCTAGTTCTAGTTTCTGTGCTTATGAAGGATGGTAATAAAGGATTGGTGATAAAAAGGAAAATAACAACTAATTCCCTAATGGGTTCATCTACAGTACGGTACAATTTAACACAGATAATTTAAAAGCATTATTTTTACATATGACACCATTTCATTTCAAATTGCTATCATGAATCTTAATTTAACAGATTTGGTGTCTTTTTATCTTTTCATTTTATCATTGGTAATTTTGAGGTCCAAGGCAAGACAGTATTAGCAGGCTTGAAATTAATTTAACCAAGCTAACACAAACATTAGGAGCTACTTTATTAAATAGTGCTATAGTACAGTTGCTAATTATTCACTAAAATGCACTATAGTACAGTACCTGCAGTTATAAACTTTCATAACAACATTGTACGTGCCGTGAAGGATATTAAACTTTGAATCCTGTCTTTCTGATTAATAAGTGTTTGATGTTTTTCTAATATTTCGTCAAGGACATTACAATTACTCTATTTAGGGGTTAAGGGTCAATTGTGAAATATCCAGTTGAGATTCAAATTTGTCACACGGTGCTTTATTCTCTCATTACAAAACTGTTTGCTCATTCTTCTGACAATTTCATTAGAGCATAGAATTTACATTACATTTGTTTTTGGGCTTTCACCTGAATATGTCTACTTTGTGAATACTTACCTGGATTAACCGACATTTTTATGTTAAAATAGTCAATGTACAGTTATGTACTGTATTCATAAATTTATATAGACAATGGAAGTATGTAAAAAAAGGTGATAAATAAGATGATTGAAAATACCACATCTGCTTGCAACTGCTGTAGGTTGTTGAGACAAATAAAATAACATTGATATTTTTCGAATGCAGGGTGTGACAAAAAAAAACCAAAAAAACCATAGAACGACATTATCTTAAATGATCGTTGCTCATGCTAATGTAATACAACTTCAAACATTGTTGTCACAGCTTTGTTCGCATTTATTAGAGAAGCGCTTCCAATAATTACCAATTTTACTCTTCTGTTAACTGATTTCACACTTATGACCAGAGTTCTCACTTAGTACTTTTACACACAAAATTATTGTTTTGTTTCGTAACAGACCTATTATTTCACTGTTAGTGTTATTTCACGCTGATATGGATGCGTCAACAACACTCATATACGTCCATTGTGTATTTTTTTCACTTTGGACATTTTGCTCCAAAAGTATCAAGTATGATCTGTGTGTCCTATTCCCTAAATGTTATCATTAATCTCACATTACAGTATACCATTGTCTTTTGACCGAGGGCTTTGTAATAAAGTATTACCCATACCAGTATTGAGCAAGTTTTTGTGTTCCTGCTGTTACGGTATTTTAAATATGTAGATGAAATGCCTAGAGGTGTAGCTTGAGACAAAATACGAATTCAGGATGTGGGTGTTTGACCGGAAGAGTATTTTTTTTTTTTTTTTTGGCTTTAAACAACAACTCTTTGCCACTTTTCAAAGAAAGAATCTGTAGTGCTTAGAAAATCCATAGCTTTTATTACTGAATAATGGCAAGGACTTGCTTACAAGATAACAGTACAGTATACTTTGCTGTTTTATTGTACTGTAGTGTACGTTCTGTAGCATCATTGGCTACTAAATCTTGTTCAGCTTCACAAGGGTTCTGCTTGCGTTCTCCCGGGACACACGTCTGATCTCTTTGGACCTCTGACGTGATTGACTCGATGGATTAGCCAACATTATGAATTCTGTAATATTTTCTGCCTCCTATGTGAAATAATTGTCAGTCGTCATGTTCAATTACCTGTCCTTATCACTGGATAATTAAATTATACCAAGCACAATTTGACACCTTTTTCTCGGCCTGTGGATTCCCTTAGATGAGATAATCAAGCACAAAATACGTGAGCAGTCAGTGTGAGGATGGTGCCAATAAAATTACAGATCTTCCGCTCGGTTTAGAATCCATTAGCCAGACATAATCACAACAATTATGGTTGGCTAGAAAATCTAGGCCAACATTTTACAGTGAAGATACTCTACGTGCGATTCATTTGTTATCTATAGAATATTATTGTACTAGTGACGTGTTCGTGCACTAATACCTATTTACTGGTTTTTATTTGTTTATTTAAAAATTAATTTTTTTTTTCTTAACTGATGCAGATTGTTAGAAAGTGTTATGTAAATGATTTTAACACTTAGCTGGCTATTACTGATATGTTTAGATAATGGTCTGTAATTATAGACCATTGTTCCTAGGCCTAATCAGTAAGATTACTAATATTTTTTTTATCACGTGGAAAGGCGGCTATAATTGTTGTAAAGTCTCTCAGTATTATTTCAGTTTCCTCTATGGGCATTAAATTTATAAGAGTAATAGAAAAAGCTAATTTTCCTTTCAGTAAAGTAGAGGCCAATAGAGATTTTTTTTTCTTTAATATGACCTTTAATTTTTAACTAGATATAGCAGGAAAATTAACTGAACATTATTTTTTTTTTTCCTATGTCTGATCGTGCATGAAACAATGTCCAACTTGCAACAATTTATTATCAGTATGAAAATGATCATAAACCAATGTATTTTAATTGGCTATAGGTCCTTAATTGGTCAGTTATCACTAGCTATTGAAAGTGTAAGACCGATTAATGGTTACTGAAAATAAAATAATTACCAATTTTTTTTTTTTTTTGCTTGTTACTTTGTTAGCCTGTTTCGATTTACTGTTGGTTGTACTGTAGGCCTCTCTATCATTTTTCCACTGCAGTCTAGTCTGTGCTCGCTGCCTCCAGTCATTGCCGCTGAATTTTCAGATGTCATTATGCCACAGTCTCTTTGTCTTCCTCTCCTCTTTTGTGAAAGTCCTGTCCTGTCTATGATCCTACATGTCAATCTGTTGTCATTTCTTCTTGATGTGATTCGCTCAAATCCATTTCTTCTTTTTGATTTTGTTGATTTTGGTTAATCAATTAACGGTTACTGGAAAATGAAATAATTATAATAAATAATTAAGTAAATCTACAATTTTGATTTAGTCTTTAAATCTATTTTCTATTATAATAATTGTAAAGTAATATATTATTATTATTATATTATTTGTTATCATTCATTTCTGTTTAATGGACCTGTATTAAATTCTGCCTTGAGTTTTTCCCTGAGCTTCGAGATTTGGCGTGCACTTTATAACCGAAAAGAAAAAGCGCAATATAAATGGTCGTACCAGTACCAGTACCATTCAAATTAATTTTGAATTAAAGACATTTTAGAAGTGTATTAATGATAAATGAAACAGGTATAAACATATTCACATGGAGTTGTATTGGTGATTAGGGACACAATTAGCCTACATATGAAATCGATGTTAGTGCTAACTGCTTAATAAGCACTGTTTACACTGAGGTTGTTAAGTGTTCGGTATCATAATTAATTTCACATGCATTCACTCCTGTTCATTTATTCATAATTACACTTTCTATTCAATGGCAATTGTATCAAATAGCTTTTCCAATTTTCGATTTGACACTATACTATTGTATATGGAGAAACAACTCCACTAAGGAAAAATAGTAGAATTTTTTAAACATATTATTATCTCCATTTAAATCACGAAATACAGTATATTTATTTACGTTAAAATAAGGTGCAGTAATAAATCATAGGATATATCAGATATTATTCTCCTGAAGACGATTGAAGCAACTCAATCGAAACATGGAGATAATAGTGAGCTTTCGCATCAACGACGGACGAACTCAAGGACGGTAATCTGACAGGAAAATTGATCTGCACATGCACGACCTCCGCAGCTTCTTGTTCTTGGCAAAATCACGAACTGTTTTTTTTATCGTCCGTGGAGAATCACGAACGACTAGTTCAAGCAGCCAATCAGCGCTCTTTAAGGATTAGAATCCTATATGAAATACACGAAAAACAAAGAAAAAGAAATCCCAATTGTTAAGGGTCAAAATTGACAAGATAGGTTTACAATGTAACACGATGTAGGCCTATAATAATACTGATATTCACTCATGCATTAAGGGGAGAAAATTCTGGTTTATTGCTTAAAATGTAAAGTTGAATGATTTTTTCTTATTTTTAGAGTGCTGTAGATGTGATACAATGAAAAAAAAAATTAAGTGTCTGCTTCCCTAAATAGGGATTATTTGACCATATGCCACACTCAGAAGTGTCCCCGTCCCCTTAATAGGTGTTGGCTGTAGTGTTAAAAGATATATTTTCCCTCGTTTCACGGAAAAGTGTCCCCTTAATAGAGGTGCCCCAAAAGAAGGGTTATTAATTACAAAAAGTAATGTAATACATCTTAGGAATACCTTTATCAAGATATTTTTAACAATAACACGACTATGTTTGTATTGTATATTTAGATTAAAGCTTTCTCCACACTATCATATTTTTTGTGAAAAATAAGTGATATGGTCATTTTTTAGTGTCATATGACATTAAACAAATTTGTCACAAAATTTGATAGTGTGGACAGAGATTTACATAGTCACACAATATGAATATTGTAACAGAATTCTACCCTGTACTATTGTTTATTTAGATTAAAGCTCTGTCCACACTCTCATTTTATGTGACAAGTAAATAGGAAATGCCCATTTATAGGTGTAACAGGGATGATATTTTTCCGATTTAAATCGGATTTCCGATTTTTTTAACATGAAATTGACTTCTCGATATTATGTCAAATTTGTGGAGTTTTTTTTTTTTTTTTTTTTTTTGAAGTGGGGGGGTAAGGGTGGTATTGGTGGTGGAAGTCGGTTCGTAATGTCGTGTAATCGGTTTACATCTTCCTCTCTGAAGCTTTATTTAAAGTAAACACGCAAAATTCACCATGTTGGTGGCGCTATAGTGATATTAATTATCCGACGGTCGGTTCCCTTACGTTACTGCCATGTACTACAAGTGCGTTATATATAATGGCAATCTTATTCATCTGGTGGTCGGACCTATAGTGTGTCTATCGAGCTTGCAAAAAAAGTATGCGTCGTATCATTCGCCGCCCGTTATACAGTTTCGGAATTATATTGCTCTCATTTTTGCTTACTTTTGTATTTACTTAATTCGATAAATTAATTAAACCATGGCTTCGCTAAAATTTGTTTAGCGGAAAGACGAAGGAACCGTGAAGGAAGTATTAGAGAAACAAACTACAAACGTTCGGATAAGTTTTTTTAGCTTATGTTGTTCAACCCCAAGACCTAGCGCGACTAGGCCCATTCTAGGCCTGACATCGTCGCGGTGCTAAGAGGCTTCAGCTCCGGGACGCACACCTCCAGGACAATGTCTAGTCTAGGCCTAGGTGGCGTCGCAGCTAAAGCGGCCGTGAATGATAGCGACCAAGCACAAATTTTCTACAAGTTAGTCAGCATAAAAACCGGTTCTAATGCCATAGTTTATGCAAAAATTTTCCAAACCATATTCCCCCTCCCATACCCACCCCCCCTCCCCTCGGTGGCTACGCCACCACGTTCCTATTTTTTTACTATACCTGAATATCATCCCACCAATTTTTCATATAAAAGTTGATAGCGTTGACAGAGCTTTCAGGATATGAATGAAGGGAAACATAGTGTCTAAGTCTTATATATTACCTTTTTCATTGAAGTATAATACTTTAGGTATATTGTACTACTGTAGGATCTGTGGTTGAACTAACATTTCCTTGAAAGGCTTGAATTTGACCTCCTATGCAATTTAGCGATTGCCATGGAGATCCAAAAATGAAGGTTAACTTTGTAAGGTGATTGTATTGTTCTTGTAATAGTATGTGGTCATACATGGATAATATGCCTTAAGCAACATAATATTGCAAGTTCTTCCGGATTTTTGAATTTTCTGACATCCTCGTCCTACTACAACAATATAAGAACTCTATTCAACTGACTCAACTACTGATTATGTAACCAAGCTAAATCTTGGATATCTGTTGGAAGAAACTGTAAACATCCATATTATTTTAATTGGCTACTTTTATATCTTTGCCATCAAAATTGTCTTGCAACAAAGTTGTTGGCCTTCTAAACTGAATGGGTGTGATTTTCAAGTCCAGTGGCTTTGAGCCTAATCACACTTAATAGTGCCTCAGGGCCACCTCAGAGCCATTTTTTTTTTCACCTCAAAGCCATTTTTTTTAAGTGTTAAAAAAAAATCAGTAAATTTTAAGCCAGCGCAAAGGTGATCAAAATTTGGTCCGACTTTTCAGTTGGTTCAAGCGCCGCAATGCGAGACCAAGGGCGACTCATCTTCATATCTAAGGGTGTGTTTATACTGATAAACACAAAATAATCGATTTTTAAAAACCGTTTTTTTAATGAGTACCAGACAGCCTGCTGGCGTTGCAACTGAATTTTTTATTTTTTGAAAATCGGTTTTCATGACGGAAATTACGTCACCATTTTGTTTATACAACACGTTGTTTTCCTTTCGTATAGGATAGTATCTTTCTCATTCCTGTCATGATGAAAAGGAGTACAGTGAATACGATGTGGGACGAGAAGGCAATTGTGCTCATCGGCACAATTATGAACGACGACCAAACGAGGACAACGGTAGGCCCAAAAGAGCGGATAGTCCTAGGCCCAATATCCCCCACAAAATAATTACAAAACGAATTCGTCACTCCTCATGTTTGTTGACGTTTTTAGCTTGTAGGCCTAAAACAAGAACAAGAGGACACATTTTTTTTTAAATTCGCACCTCAGAATACGATCTAGTCTTTGCAGTGATTGACCTGGAGGTCACATTTCACCTGATAATCGCTTTTTTGTGTTGCAGCTAAAAGGTGCACAGCCAAAATCGGTTATCTGCCGTTCAGACACGCTATCCATTGCGTGTTTTTAATCGATTTTTTTTAATAGCTTTTTTCAAACTGGTCCGGTTTCTACTGCGAGAATAAAAGCGATTTTTCGAAAAAGCGATTTGTAATCGATTATTTCTTTCCAGTAGAAACAAGCCCTGAATGTAAACCAAATCTAGGTTGCATGTCACCATGATAGCGGTCAATATTGACACTATAACATTTCACAAAAACCCAGTGCAAAGGAAGACGTGTGAACGTTAGCAATCCGATCCTGAGCTGATTTAAAATAGATGGAACGATCATTTTGAGTCAGCCGTAGTTAAGGCGGCCCTGGGCCAATATAAAGTCAGATTGGGTCCATAGTGTCATTGTTCATCCCTGAGCAAGACAATATGTCTTGTGTTCACACATAGCACCTTAGGTTTAATAGTATTATAGTATTATCCAGATAGCCAAATCTAAGGTCAGCTGTCTGTTCACACTTGAAATTTGTGATCAGGAAAGCACAAAATCCTAACATCATTTAAAGTAATAGGCAAACAATTTGGGTCAATAATTACTGAAAATACAAGTCATTTGTTACCGCATGTACCCCTGATTTTTTATTCCATAGACTGACACAAGAAATAATTTTTTGAAATGACACTTGCAGATCGAAACAAGCTGTCAAATTACTAATAATACTGAGGGAAATTGAACATATTAAAGTTGGTAGTCACTGCCAAGACATGTTTTTTTTTTTCAAAAATCACATTTTATGTCAGGAATTATCAATAAGAAATACATTTGGTCAGATGAATGTATTGCGAGAAAAATAAACCAGAGTTAAATAAAATAAGCTTTAAAGATTATTTCTTTTATCAATTGCATTGAATATAAATCCATGTCATATTCAGTTCCTAGATAAGTTTTGTCATCCAATTTGTGGTAATATTGATTCATCTGCTTTTAATATGTTTACAGCTCATCATATTCAACAAAATGTTTTATCCAATTCTTTTCCTAATGATACTGTCTTAACTCGAATTGCAATGGATGGATGATAATGAAATTGAGGTAGACACAGCCATTTCAAGACTAGCTAAATTCATTTGAGCTACAGGCTCCATTTACACACTGAAATTGAGGTAGTCTACCACAATAATTTTCAGATTAGCCAAAATTATTTTAACTACCGGTAGTACAAGCTTCATTTACTCAGTGAAATCATGGTGAAATTGAGGTAGATGCTGCTGCTTTACAGACTAGCAAAATTTGTATAAACTTCAAGGACTGTCCATTAATTCTCACACAGAACTAAAAGGTAGACACCACTATATAGACTATATAAATTTATTTGAACGACAAATACAAGCTTCATTTACCTACTCAGTGAAATTGATATAGTTACTGCTTTACATACTAGCAAAATTGATTTGAACTTCATTTACTCAGTAAAGTCAAGGTAGACAACGCGTTACAGACTAACACAATATATACAAGCTCTGCTCACACTTTGGATTTTTTGGGAGATTGGAATTATTCGCATTATCAATATTTTGATTGCCCCTTCCCCCATGGATTCCACCTATGTTTATGTGGGCACTATGGGTACAGAACGTTCTGCCAAACTTGTCACAATGCAATATATTATTTGTGGGTGGACGTAAATGGTCCTTATGGTTATTCTAAAATGGTGGGTGGAATGGGTGGATATGTTATTAATAATAACTAGTACTGCTATTAATAATTTCATACAGATAACTATGAATACAGATAAGATAGAATCATAGTCAAATTTAGTTATTCAGTGTACTGTATCTCTGCACTATACTATCAAAACCCAGAAAATTTGTCACAATACTGCATGGAATTTACATCTATTCAATCCTTATATTTAGTTTGCCAATATTTTCTATTGTATTTTGATACCCATAGCAAGCTAGTGGAGAAATTATTCTGTGGTTTTTAACAATGAACAAAGAATTCAAGGTGTTTAAAACCTCAAGTTGAATTTGCTATTATGCAAAGTTTATATGATGACCTTGGGAGCACGCGCTTCTGTTGTTAGATCATTGGCAATAGACATCTATGAAATGTATAATTTCAGATGGTATTATTATTAGGTCAGGGAGTCATTCATTGAAATTATACAAAGAATGACAATTCTTTTTAAAATGATCACCTTTATTTTTTGGTTTAAAACGTTTATTGATATCTTACATTGTTCTATAAATAACACATATTGGGATCTTTGACAAAGAAGAAAAATTCAATATTTACAGTGCATAATTTGTGTAAAAATAGCGTGTTCTGTGGCTGTGAAATGCTCTCAGATTTTTTGGACAAAGGGCAATCGACCATTATTTTTGCAAAGCCTACATACTAGTGGGAGTTGTGCTGTTTGATGGATTTGGAATAAACATTTAAAAAAAATAGTTTTAAATATAACAATATTTAATCTTAGGCCACATAATTGACCACCAACACTGTGCGAATATACTCATATGAGGTTAATGCACTATAAGATGATAATGATTGGCTACAATTTAAAGTATGATAATATATTTTTTTTATTAGAACTTGAAGCATCACAGTTAACAATAGTTTTATAGATACTTATGAACATTTCTTTTTCCGAGTCCCAGTAGATTCAAAACTCATACCAGATTTTAGTTTTTACTTCAACCATGAGTCAACATCATTCAGAATGCTAATTTTTCTGCTTGGAATATCTGTCTAATAATAGATACTTAATGATTGTTTTATCATTTCTATCATGCTGTCATCGTGTTAAAGTCATTTTCATGTTGGAACTCCATTCATGCTGGGAATTACATTGCAATGAAAGTAATTGTAACATACAGCCGTTTTTTTAAACTTTGTGCTATTTTATGTTCATTTTAAACGGATATAACGACTAGTGGCAATTCCCTAGAAACCGATATACTAGAGAACAATGCTATTCAAAATGAAGAAACCAGAAATTCATTACACAAATAGTCTTTTATTGATATTTCCAAGTGGTTACCTGCCACAGTAGATGTACCTATTTAATCAGCAATGACTCTGGCTAGTTTTACTATTTTTTAACGAGCATTTGATTCTAGAAGAATTGGACAAGAAAAAATTGACTATAATTCATAGTAATATACATTACAGCACTTACTGTATATAGCGCTATTTCATGAAGATCAGAGATCTTGAAGCGTGGACTAGCTCATACAGTAAGTTTCTTCTCACCTAATGGTCTCTTGTGTCAGAGCTACCCGATAATACTGCTTATTTAAGGTTACTAAAATAATTGATGTTGGATGTAGTAAATATATAAAATTAAATTAAGTATAATAATAATTAATAATATAAATTTAAAAAGTTGTTTAATATTTATTTTTTTAAAGCTCTTCATGAGTTTCTTTGCCTGCTCAGTGACCCATACATTTTTGCATGGAATGTAAAATACATAAATGACAGTGAAATGTGTGACATATAACCAGTTTAAAAAATAGGTAATGGTAATTGATTAAAGGGATTGGCCTCTTTCATTACATTAGTACAAATGTTCTTTAGTTCAGTTTTAGTGAAAATGATAAAATAAAGGAATATATGCTTGGCTTTACATCTTACTGCCTATACTGCTCTTTATCCTCCCATGTTATATTAATTTCATTAAAAGGCCAGTCTTTGGGATTAAGGAAAGCAATTAATTACGAGTTGGTAAACTATGGCAGTGTGAATTGTGTTACAAATTGTATTTGCAATGCTTCATTGATGACGCATTTAGTAGATGTTTCCAGACCACGTATATCTCACAGGTAACTATTCTTAATTATAATCTTGAGGATTATTTATTATTATTATTCGTTGGGAGTGTGTAGCATTCGACAGGCTGGTGGTCAGGTAAACGTCAACGAGCACCAGCAGTGTCCTACTTATCGCTTAGTAATGTACACATTTTTTTGCAATGTTTCCAATATGAAGGTAATAAAAGAGAACTTCTGTTCGGGACCCTAGGGGTGAGTTGTCTAATTTGTACGAGTATTAAGCAACGGATGAAATACTTGAGGATTTTCATCCGAGAGTCTTGAACAGATGCTTTTCAACGATGCAATCATTGTCAGTTAGCCTACAAGAAGATCATCTTCCTTATAATCAGTTTTCAATTTATTTTTTTTTTGTCCACCAAAAAAGTTGTTCATTGTAAATTCAGTCGTTTCGGCCTTGTGCTGCTGATGGTTTTTGTATATATATATTTTTTTAAATTAAATAAAATTATCAGCGCAGCTTAACAAAGTCTTCTTCATAGCTGACCCTCATTTAATATTTCTGATATTAATATCACAAAATATTTGGATTAATCAAAAGCTTAAGTACATTTTGGACTATAGTATATTAATTAAATTTTAAAAATGAACCTGAATTTTAATCAATGAAAGATGTAACTTGAAAGTTGAATAGCCTAAGGACGCTATCAGTTACCTTTCACCTCATAACTCGCACTCGCATTTTTAATTCATCAATAAAATTTTATTTTTATTTTATCCCCCACATAGATGTTTTTGGAGAACAATTTCGCTAATCAAATTTTTTCTTTCTGCAATTCTCAAAATACAAATTCTTGCTGCAGAGTGGAAATTGGAAGGGTGCTCTCTTTCTTCAACCCAGAGTCTTGGGCCGAATCCCTCTAACTAAGCTTATTCTCTCACAAGACAAAACAAAACTACTCTAAACATGATAAAGGGTTTTTCTATAGTAATAGTATAATTAAGTTTTAAAATCTATCCCGTAATTGCATTTGCATGAGAATTGAAGTACAAATACAAAATTATAAACTTGTAACTGGACATTTTGCTATAAATAGGAAATGTTTTATTTTACCTTGAATTTACCTTGAATCTTCGAGACTTAGAGATATTTTGAATCGTATCTGGTTGTTATATAATAATAATAATAATAATAATAATAATAATAATAATAATAATAATAATAATAATAATAATAAAACTATATTTATATAGCGCCTAATGGATAAAAGATCCTTCTAGGCACTTTACATGAATTTTAAACTATGGTGGAAAACTATCCCCCCCGCCGAACATCAACCCGGTATTTCTGAGTCTAGGTTTCTGGGTAAGGAATTGCAAGGTTGGGCTTTGTGCCCTGCAATATATCAAAATCTGGAAAACCATTATTGTATTGTGAATATGTACAGTATGTCGACTAAAGTCTTTCCCTTTGACTCTCAAATGATAGCTGATATTGTATATACCAGTACTATAATACATACCGATATTGTGAAAATCCGAAACGACAGTTTGAGAAGAGGAAATGCATATTGATAGTGAAAACCATTCCATTACCAGAATCACTTTGTTCCATCACTTGAAATATAGAATCCTCCTTGAGGCTTTGTGCATGGTTCGTTAACTGTGCAAAGAAATAAACTCAAAAAGAGAAAAATCCCCTTGAAACTCTGCCGCCAAAAGAGAAATAATTTAGCAGGCAGCTTAAAAAAAACAAAAAAAAAAAAACAGCTGGGAGATCGTTTAAAGGGACATTTTTCATTTTTCACAAGTTGACAGAAGTTGGAGTCTCAATTCTCCCTTTAACTGACAAGATTATGTGTACAGACTACTGGTATATATGATAAAGAAATAAGAATGTTATATGCTGCCTTGTAGCCAATCAAGAATGAAGAGTTCAGAATGTTTTATTGTTAAAATGCAGGAACGGTTGAATGCAAGCTTGCAGTTAACTATGAAGAAATCTCATGAGAGAACTTCTGTGTACATTAATGGATTAAGCCAAGGTTTATTTTGTGCAATACAGTTGATCTGTACAGTAGCCTGGTAGTTAGTGTATTTGGCTTTAAATCTCATCAATCCCTTTAAATGCCAAGATTTTTCTCACAATATAAAAATGGTGGAATACTACTTTGTATTTTAATTGAAGTTCTAGAGGTCTATAAAGTATTTTTCCCTTAGAATAAATAGTATGCGGTTGAAGTTACTAATGCTATGAATTTCTATCCCAAAATAAAAGATGATTTTTGATTTTTAATTACTAGACTGGCAAAATAAACTCTATAAACTTAATCTGACTTTATTTTTATAGAGCATTATCTTTTTTTCATTTCATTTACGTAATCAAAGTTACAATGTTAAATGAGTGAATTTTTAAAAAATCAATTCCTTGGTATATGTTGGTTTAAAAAAAGTTACTCCACACAGTAGGTTGAATAGCCACAAAAACTCCAAGAAAATCACCATAATTTTTTTGTTGCCTTTGTAAGTGAAACCACAAAGTTCACGTTGAGGTGATTGTTGTTACCAGAGTGGTATTAATTAATATTTTCAGACATTGGGCTACTACCTAGGGGAACAGCTGGTCCTGATAAAAACTTGCAATCATGACTGTGCCGCATTATTATGAACTTAAATAGGCTTAAAAGTAGCATAGTTCGACGACTGCTAATTCATTATGAACTAAATAGGCCTAAAGTAGTAAGACAATGAATAACTTAATTAAAGTTGAAGTAATCAACTGTGAACCTAAATTAAAATAATTTTAATAATAGTGAATTGCTAATTCATTGGTTAAGAACAAAATAGGGATAAATAGGATAATGAAATGGATAGTGTAACATGGCCCAAACAGAAGAAAATAATTTTTATTAAATAATTAGTACAATAGGTGTAAAAGCAAGTGTCAAATTGTGTAGAAATTTTAATATAAATGTATGCTGTGTAAATAATTGAGGTCTGATTATTTATAGTGCCATGTAGTATGGTATAATTATTAATATACAAATATTCATTTGTAATTTAATTATATTTTTACTATTTATAGTAAATATGATATATTACCATCATATATAGTATATTAATATAATTTTTGTTTTTATTACAGTGTATTTATAGATAGATATGATACTGTATCTGTCTAATAACTACAATGTAAAAAGTAGTGTTCAAACTGGAAACATCACAATTTTTGTCATGTGACTAAATCATCTCTACTCTCTAGACTAATTTATAAACAATTAAAAAAAAAAAATTAAAAATGTTTCTTAAACAAAAATAATGTTTCTTGCTTAAATTTATGGTTGTCATTTAATATGAAATATACAGTTACAGATCCATTGCCAAAGCTTAAGTTGGGTGATGTGTTGATGACATCTTGCGCCTACGTAATAACGTGATTTTCATCCTTCTTTTGTGATGAAGATTTCAAAATGGATGGAAGATTGCACGGTGGATGAAAACTAAAGCCTTCAGAATGTTTGAAGATTACGTTGAAGAGAAGAGATATAGGCATTGTACCAAGATGCTTGAGAATGTTTGGAGATGTAATGTTCAAGTTGATATTAAAGATGAAAGCGTTGAAACTTAAGAATAATTAGGCCAATTATTGTGAAAACATTATGAGAGATTTTAGTATATTAATGATACCAATGTTTGTTTTGAGGCTTTATCAGGCAATCTTAATATGGCCCTCAGGCATTGGTATTTCTCAAGAAAATGCATGGTCATCCAACATTATTTTTGTCCTTTTATCATTTATTTTAACAATAAGTATATCATCAATAGCCAATTGAAGAAATAATATTTGTAATGTCAGGTTAAACAAAGTATTGTAGTTTGTTCAGATGGAGGATGGGCAAATGTGTATGCAAACAAAACTAACCAGGTTTTTTTGCGTCTATTCCTTAAAAAGACTTCATCCTCAAACAAATCAATCAAACACTTGATCAAATCAAAATTTCTTTATTCTGGAAGTACTCTTTCAATACATAAGTACTGGTCTCCCAAGAAGTCCAGATTCAGCATAATAAACAAGTAACAAAGTAAATACATATAAAATCAAGAAAGGTGGTTACTTTAATTTAATACAATTCTAAAATATATTTAATGGGTGTCAAATTTGCAGCAGATGTCTAATGGGAGGTCATTCCAGGTTACTTTTCCTTGTATGTTGTTCCAGAATTTGGGATGATTAGTGTATTAGAAGATTGATTTCATGTATTTTTGGAAAGGACAGTATTATTAGTAAATTTAAATTTTGAAGAAATATATTTAGGAGTCATGTATTTTAGAGATTTAAGTGTCATAATAAAAATATGTTCATCCCATTTATCTCTAACCATTTCCAATCCATTGCATCCATGAAATCCTTTACTGGAGTCATATGTCAGCATGTAACACCATTCTAGCAAGCATATTCTGAAGGACTTAATGAAAATGTCATGACAAGATGGTGTTGTAAGTTATTAGTATGAGAAAAATAAATATGCTTGTATTCTTTAGAATTTGAACAAGTGTCTAGAGAGTGGGGTTATATAAATATGGGTATTATACAATAATTAAGTCACAGTTAATCACTTTGGACTCTGGCTTTTTCAGTAGCTCTAGTACAAGGACCCCATGCCCTAGCCTAATGCGAGATTTTCTGGGTAGAATATGATGTTTGTGATGGATTGTGTTCTATGATACATTGAGACACTTTAGTGTGACAGTAAATAATCTAGATGGAGAATGAACTGCAGATTGTTCATAAATGTTCCAAGGTAATTAAACTTATCTCATTTGTTTTTCTGCCTCTGCATTTTCAGGTACAGCATCATTAATACTCCAAGGTAAAAAAAATAAAATGGGATTTTTATTTTCTACGCATTTAGAATAAATCATCCCTCAAGATTGCCTTGATCCACATTCTATATTCATCTCTGTCTGTTTTTGAATGAGCTGTTGTTGATTGATAGATTGGTTATCTAATTTGATAGAGGAAACGTGAATATCTCTCTCCATTGCTTAATTAGTCCTTAAGAGTTTGAGCAAATGAGGTTGAAATCAGTTTAAAGGTGAGGAATCAGTCACATTTCACATACCAATGAATCCTTTCATCTCCTACCTGCTCAGGTGTTTGGAAATCACACAGGTGTGAAGCATGTGATTGAGGAACAACACCGGTAAACAAACATCCGGATATTCAACTGTACGTCTGACGTGATTTTGTGGTTTTTAATTTTGATGATATTTCAAAGGTGCTGGATTGTCACCAGGGGTGATATGTTTGTCTGAAAATATTACCATTTTATTTCTGGTGAAGTACCCAAACTTAAATAAACCATAAATGTACAGTACTCCATCAATTGTTATATTTAGAGAATGCTGTTGAGTGTCAGTACAGTACTGTCTGAACTTGGCAAGCTACCTCATGGCTATTTTGGTGATTTCTGAAAAGCATTGTCTTGATTTGTTTTTTTACTATTAATATTATTAATAGATTGAAGTGAGAAAAAAATCATTAATTAAAACGTTGTTGATAAGGTCAGAGATTTTAACTACAGTATTCAATAGCCCAATCAATATGAAATCAGTCCATAATATCATATCAACTCTTGATATGTCCACAGTGTACTAAAGTATACCATGAGGAAAGAAGCCTCCATGAGTGAATCAATCTGTTAACAGTGCGCCAGACGCATCATAGATTTTCCATTAAAGATTGGTTGGAAAATCTGAAGAGATGCCATTATGCCAGCCTTCACAAATTGCAGCTTTTTAGATGATGTGACGTTATAGGCCTGCAGAAATGTTTGCGATAATTATTTTTTCAATATTCGTATTGCCAAGGGGAAATTGATTCCTGTATGTAATTTTGTACTATTGTTCTTTAAATATTTGTTAAGGTAATACTTTTTACTTTCATTAGTAATGTCCACCATATAGAATTTTTAAATAATATTGACTGGGTATTGGCTATTTACTGTACTGTACTTTAAGCCTAATATTATTGTTGGATTAGACAGTAGACTACAATTAAAAATCATTAACTATATATTTTAATTATTGCTTTGAACATTTGTATAGGTCTTACGTAATGATCAGGTGAATGCATTTTCATGAAACTATATACATAGAACCAGATGAAATTCTTCCATGATTTAATATTCTTACAGATGCAAAAAATTTGCCATGAAATTTTTAGCATTTAAAAAACCCACACCTTACAATTTGTTTTATACAGTAAAGATGTTGTATTCACTGTATTCATAACACGTTGCCAATTTGGGGTCATTGCAGGTTAGGTCATATCTAAGAATTATTTGATAAATTGATCATTTTTTTTAGTTTTTATATGAAATGCTACTGTTTTGTAGGTCAGAAAAAGTGGTGAACTCAACAATATATAAGCTTCATGTGCAGAGTAATCATTTTGTGTCAGCTTAAAACAAGTAATGGTAATATAAAAAGTGTAAGAAAAATTCTTGAGGGAAATAAGATCATTACCAATAGTCTGCATTAACTTTGAAGTTGTGAAATTGTATACAGCTAATAATAGTAGATAGATAACTAGAATACCATAAAACAGCACTCGTAAAATATTTTTGCTTTTTCTGCCTTCTTTTGTAAGGTACAGTAAGTATTCACGAAGTAGACTACTGTACTTCTCTTTGAGCAGATTACCAATCTGAAGAAATGTGGGAAAAATTACAGCTAGCAGAGTCTGTTCCACTTGTTCTGTCTTAATCCTTTTAAAATGTAAACGTCTTTGATTCCAGCCTGTGATTGTGTAATGCCAATAGCATATATATAAGAGTCTTGAAATGGGGGAGGGGGAGGGGGAGCAAGGTGAAGTAAGGATGAAAGATGATTAGGTGAGGGGCCCATTAAATACGATGATTTTTAACTACTTTAGTGTGATTTTTGGGAGGAGAATGCCTTGGAGGTGCAAGTAATATTTTTGTCTATGGTACAGAATAGCTCTATTTATATTTTACTATTATTACAGTAGCTCTGATTTTTCTGTCACTTTTGATAGTATTGTACATAATTATTGTCTCGATTTGCAGTACTGAACAAATGTATAAATATTGACAAAAATCAGTAGTTAAATAATTATTCTCATTTGTACATTTTATTACTAAAATTTATTGTGACAGGATCACGTAAAGTTCAAGGTAATTACAGAACCATCATTGTAAAGAAAGGAGGCATTTATCATGTTTGCTGGATTGAATTTATGTAGTGCTGTGTGTGTGGTGTTAAAATAAACCTTGTAAGTTTCCATGTTGTGAGTATTTTGGGTTTACTTTGACATGTTAATCAAAACAAGTGAGCTTTAGAATGCCAGTACTAGAGTGACAGATAGAAATAACTGCAATGTAATTACAAAAATATAAATCTTTGGTGTTGTAAAAGTGCTGCTGTAAAATACTACACTAGTGTCAGTCAAAATGACAACACATGCATCAAGGCATGCCTACAGTGGCGTAATGCATGCGTTTTCTTGTGTGGTGGTCCGCATAATGAAATTGGCAACCTGGAACAACCAAAAGAGCCCCCTGGCTCAGAAAGCCACAGAGTCCCTGGACCCACCATTATACGAGTGCATGCCTATGATATGAGTACCTGAAGAGGTACCAATAGATTAAGTCCATGTTTAAAGTGTACATTTCTTTAAAAAAACTCTATCATTGTTTTCAGCGTTCCAAATTTATAATCTCTGACAAATATTACATTATATATAAAATCATTATAATTGTAACTTGTTCATTTATTTATTAAAGGTACAGTGTGCCATACAAATATTTGACTCCTTATGGTATTTAAAAAATGGGCATCGTAGAGATTATGTCAGAATTCAAATTTTGTGTAGAAGCGCTTTAACATATTTCGATGGTGCATCCTTATTACAAAAAAAATATATGTACAGAACAGAGTGGAACTGTTTCTAAACTCTCAAATGAAGTATGGTGTAAGCAATTGACATCATGGGGATTTCATCTGCCTGGCAAGTGTACTCTTTCGTACCAGTATCTACCAGAATGACGTAGCTAGTACCAAGAAGGAAATGACATCATAGCAGGCTATCTCCTAAATTAGCTTTAAAGCCTGAGCTGTGCTTTTGTCAGTCTATTGGGTACACCTCATTTTAACATCCTGTTCTATATTTGATCAGTATAGTCAATAGAGCATTGTGCTTAGAATATGATAACATTTTAAATGTTTGCTATGTTTTTGAACTTAGAACTAAAATCCAATTGTTTTTTACCTTGTGTAAAGTGTAAATAGCAAGATTGTACTGTTTTAGAGGAGCTAGTTCATTTGTTAAGTTGTTTGTGTCTACTTTCCCATAGGCGTAGACACTTTGTCTCAATATGTACATTGTACAGTGAAAATGTGCTACTGCTGCTAGAAACTTTTGCATGTGGTAGCAGTATAGTTTGTTTGTTTGTTTGTTTATTGTTCATTTTCCACACAATACAACATAATCATGATAAAGCCAATAAATACGTCGTAATATAATACATAAAAGTAAATTATTTGTGTGGAAGAAGTTTTGGAAAAGAAGTTTTGGAAAATTTGTATCATATTTTGCTTATTGAAGGATACATCTAATGGAAATTATATAAAAATACAACTAATTATTCATTAAAAATAGATCAAGTAATTATATTTTAGGTATTGTATGATGGTATCACAACACAGCTTTTATTAAATAATAGGTAGATAAGAAAAAAATTAGCAATATAATCATTAAATTTTGGTTTTTAATACTTTACACTGAAGTATCTTGATATTCCAGACTAATCTATCCATACCTTTTTTTAACACTCATTACTTATCAACTGCAGGGGAAAATTGACACTTGGAGAATTTTGGTTTCTTCTTAACAATTTTTTGTTCAATTATTATTAATATTTTGTTACCATCCTTACAATTCATTCGCTGAGTTGTGCTAAAAATTCATTGTTTAATTTTTGTATCATTGAACACCATATATGCTATAGGACTACAAATAAAAAGTGGTAGCCTACTGTAACTGCCAAGTCTCTCACATATTACACCTGATTCTCGCACATTTGGATCAATATATTTATCACACAACTGCGTGACATTTTCTCTCATAAAACCTACGTATTTCCAAAAATATAATTCACAGTAGATCGCAACAATTTGTAAATTACAGTCAATTATGTAATTAAGACAGTAGACTACAGTTATTTAGCAGTCAAATAAGGTGGCTATCAAGATGCAGATAGTGGTGCTTAGTGGTTTACGCATACAGTATGGTAGTTGAATTCACCCAAATTTCTATAACATAGAGGATGCTATATTTGGTAATTACAACCTAGAGGGCGCTACATATATTTTAATGATTCTACATGGGACAGGTCTACATACTAAAATCTATTTACTTCTAAGACATTTTACATCAGTTGATATGACTAATGGGATGTTTTATGAATTATTTCCTTTACAGGAAAAGATGAGGTTTTAGCTATTAATTACTAAAGCTACCTAACATTGTTAACAGAAGATATAAGGTCAACAAACTATGTTTAATTTGGCCCATGGAGCTATTAAATCTGGCCTGTATGAAAAAATAAAATTAAAATTAAATAATGTAATTAAATTAAGTCATTTGATAAACAATTTTCCCATTATAAATGAAGACAAAATGCAATCCCCTGTTGAAAGAA
>NW_022751954.1:463440-490441 GCF_011630105.1 Anneissia japonica
GTAATTTATATTATATATATATATATATATATAAAATAATTATTTTAAATATAAATTATTAAAATAAAAAATAATTATTTTAAATATAAAAGAATTTGTTTTTGTATTAGTTTCAACTATCTAAAGACAAATTTCTGTACTTTGGAAAGAAAACAGGATA
Source organism: Anneissia japonica (assembly GCF_011630105.1). NCBI lineage: Eukaryota > Metazoa > Echinodermata > Crinoidea > Comatulida > Comatulidae > Anneissia > Anneissia japonica. Next base: position 463,601 of record NW_022751954.1, read on the forward strand.
TCTTTATAATATTTGCTCTTCTGGAATTTTGATATCTCACCTATTTCCTAGTCGTTCTATAAACCCATATTTGTCTGCATCAACAAAACAAAAAACTCTGGCAAGTAGTGGCAATATTATTTCTGTACTTCTACAGTACTTTTGAGGTCAGTGCTCATTAGTGATTCTCTTCTACGATTATTATCTGTTACGGTCTGTTGGTAGTATAACTTGCCTATATCATCAAATATATTTCATTTAAATAATGTTATTTAATTTATCTATCAGAACATTATGTTAATTTATGTTTTATAAAGTATGCGTATTATAAGTATTTTAAGCTTTATATTTCTAACCTTTATTATACATCAAATGTAATTTCTTAGTTTAACCAATTAGGGTGTGAACAGAATATTGATAATTATGTATTCTTTGCTTAAAATTGTAGAATCTTTTACCATTGTTGTGTAGCACAACAAAGAGTAGAATTGGAAATTACCAAAAACATAATAATGATTTGCTTAATTACCGGTACTCAGATATTATTTTTGGCCTATGAGTCTAACTCAAAAAATCTGGCCTTTTAAACAAATTAATCAAGAATCAGGGGTGTAGGGGTGTAACAGGAGGGGTAGAAATAGTGTCGAATGATAGGAAAGGTTCACCACCACAACCTATTCAATTTTTGTTTGAGTAATGAAATGTTTGTGTACATGTAGTTCAGGTGCTCAAATTAAACATACATTGAAACTTGAATTGTACAGTACATAGATTTACTAAAAATATTTTTGTTTATGTACCCTGTATTCTCAACAAACACTCCCTAAAACAGCTTTAAAATGCTTAGATTGTCGGAGCGCCAGGGAGATTCACCCCAGAACCCCCACCGGGCTCCGACCCTGGACCCCGGCAGGGATCTAGCGCCCCGACCCGCGTTTCAACTCATGCATTTTCAAACCTTTCAGTCTCGCCTTTATTTCCAAAATAGTTTTAATACAAACACCGAACTTTATAACATTCTTGGTAGCTTGTATAATGTAGTTATGGAGCAGTAATATGAACTCTCAACCTCCTGTACCTTGAGGTCAGCAGTTCAAATCAGTTGCTGTGCATTTTGCAGTGCCCTTGGTCAAGTACTTATCAATGTTTGCCTCTCCACCCAGTAGTGTAAATGAACACGTTCCCTGTTAGGATATTGTGGCATTTAATTGCTAGATATACTTCCAGGTAGGTAAGACAGTTGAACTTTCTACTGATTTGCCCGTTCATTGATACATTGGTGCAATGACTATGATGAATAAATGTTTTGCTTCTTTGATCTACTGTAGTATGGAATTGGCACCACATACATTCTGAATTTTATTATGAAAAACCTAAGAGTTTATTCATTCAAGCTTCCCATCTCAATAAATATCAATAAAGTAGATTGACCTGAATGTTCAATATTAAAATATATTTATTACACTAAAATATATTAATAGGACATAAATTGAAAAGGATTTGTGAGTTGGAGAAAATGGCTTTGAATTGGACATTAATAAAATATTGAGTCAAAAAGTTTTGCAAATTTTGAAAGGTATGTGAATCCTTGGATCAGATGGTCAATACTGTGCATTAAATCAAAATGCATCTGTTTTTTGAACAGTTATAAAAATATCATTTGCAGAATAACACAACTTGCTACATTTTTAATACCAAATGCATTACAGATTACAGCCTCGTTTTCAGATCTAGGTTGTATAGAAATTAGAATACTTACCACCTGCTGCAAAATAAATTATATTTTGTAACTAAAACAATTTTTCTTTTGAAATTATCAGACCCGGAGGAAAACCCAATGGCATTGGGGATTTTTATGTAGTGATTATCTATTACTTGATTTTATATATATATATATGTATGTATATATGTATGTTTAACTAAGACCTTAAGTATCGGCTTTAACTTTAAGTGTAAGTGCAGGGAAAAATAGCAAAGGAATCAAATTATCCTGACACTGACCGAACATTACACAGAGGAAACAAAATTGAAAGGCAAACGAAGAGCAATTCCCACTGGCTATACATCCATGTTTTGGAGTCCACGCCTTTTAAGTTTAAGTGCAGGGAAAAAATAGCAAAGGAATCAAATTATCCTGACACTGACCGAACATTACACAGAGAAAACAAAATTGAAAGGCAAACGAAGAGCAATTCCCACTGGCTATTCTTCCATGGTTTGGAGTCCAAGCAACTTGATGTGATGCTAAGATTGTAACATGCAAATGTAATTATTATGAAAGGACCAGCACCAGAACTTAACTGGGCTCATGAGTACAACTGACTTATGGGAATTGTTTCAAGTCAATTACTATGAATTAAGCATTGATAATAATAAAAAATATGATAATCAGGCTTCAGTGTTAAGTTCATTTGATATAGGTGCTTGTTCAAGAGCGGAGCTAATTACAAATATCTAGAATGGTTTTTCTTGATACCTTAATATTACCATGTTTTTATCAATGTTAACATTCCATAAGTAGAATAATGATACAAAAATACAGGCATATTGAGTATAGTAGTACTCATAATTAATTTATTCAAAATACAATATCCTAAAGTTGTATAATGATACAAAAATACAGGCATATTGAGTATAGTAGTACTCATAATTAATTTATTCAAAATACAATATCCTAAAGTTGTATAATGATACAAAATGCAGGCATACTGAGTATAGTAGTACTCATAATTAATTTATTCAAAATACAATATCCTAAAGTTGTATAATGATACAAAATGCAGGCATATTGAGTACTGTACTCTTAATTAATTTATTCAAAATGTAATATTTAATAAGCGTAGAACAGTGCAAAGTTAACAGCGACACATAGCAAAAAAAATCATGTTTTGTTTGGCACTTTTCAAAGTACGGGTCTTATTTGAGCAAGCTGCTTAAACAAAAAATGAAAACAAGAATAAGGAATGGCAAAATATTTTTAGTTAACAAACAGTATATTGTTTAAAATGTTTGTCCAATAGGTCAATGATACGAGGTCTCTCACACAATTTGAGATCAATTTAAAGATGTAAAGAAGTCCATGTGCATTGTTGCTAAGTGTAAATTAATGTTATTTGAATCCTATAAATTGCTTGTTCATTCAGTGCATTGTAAGGCTGTCATTCGGCAATGTGATACATAATTACAGTAAGACTAATTGATATGCAGTGAATTTATGAAATATTGCACATATCACCTGTCATCTTATGAAATAAAGTTATAAACAAGTGTTGTGTAACAGAATGAACACCGATCATGAATATTTCATCATGCTTTATTGGTATAATTTTTATTAATGCTAGTTGATAAACATGGCAATTGTCATGTTTCTTTATGAATATGGATATTTCTTTATTTTATTTATTCGACAGAATTTGATTTGGCAGTAGTTGGGTGAATTACATCTAATGTACATGGTAAAATATGTAAATGCATGAAATCAAATACATTAAAAAATACACACACATTCATGTCAATAAAACCATTATACAACAGTTGTATAAACTTGATAATAAAATGCAATTGTAAATACTTGTATGCATTGTATTTTAATATTTATTTATTACTCCAGGCTTTTTACCCAAGGAATTTGGATATAGTAAATTGCTAAGTTGAATGGGGTGTAGTACAATTCCATACACACGCCTTACTGTACATACGTTAAGGTTTCTCTTACTGAATTGTTCAGCTAGTTTCCTTCTAATTCAAGTTGGTTTTTTCTAACTCATAAAATAGCACCATCTGTTTTTCAGTCGCATCACTAATCGTGCTAATATCAAGGATTATGTTTTTTTGTTTGAAAATTATTTTTTCCCATAATAATTATCCCATAGAGACATTGCATCGGTTATTCAATACTCTATTTTTCATATTAGTTATATTATTTCCTTTTTGAAATGATTGAATCTTAAATAGTTCTCTTCTGAATTGATCATGAACTTCACGCCTCATAAATCTTGCTAGCAATTATATGCACCACCCTTCCAAACCAGAAGATGTTTTGATATTCTAAACCATGATAAAATAATATTTGTACAGGTAATTCAGTAGTAGGGAAACATCAGGATTTTCCCTTGAGAGGGGATAAGTTGTCCAACAGGAGGTTTGACAATTTATGGTGGAGGTCATCGTGGTCCAGGAGTGAAGCACTGGTGAGAGGTACAAAGGGCTATGGTTCCTGGCACCTAGAAAAAGCTATTTTGGCCATTTTAAGCTACTGACCCATATTGTACCCACAGAATCAAAAGAAGACCTTGTCTACAGGGAGCTGTTCCTGTCCAGTGGGCAGAATTAAGTCCTCTACTTTCCCCCTTTCCCAACTGGCATTGCCACTGATTTAAAGTGCTTCTAATGACTACAAAATTTGTACAATTACAAACATCTGGAGAGAACACAAGCATTTGCATATTATAACAAGTCAGTTAATTATTTAATAGTATAACAAATCTTCTATTTGGAGCCTTGCGTATCTTTCAACATTTTTGAAATTAGAATTCCTCTAGTAAAAAATGTGAACATAATCAAACAGCTGCCCTCAACAATCTACTACCTGACAATGTATTTATTAGTTGGCTCAAAATAATTAATTTATCCTATCATACCAAACAGTAAGAATATACTATGCAATGCTAACAATTAGAATCTAGGCATTTACCAACAATGTACTTGCTAACAATGCCATTTACAATAGGCACTTCATGCTATGAAAATGATTAAAAGTTACTATACATTCACTAAACATTTAGAACCCTTTATGCATTATTTAATAATTACAATCTGTACTTGCTAACAATGGCCATCTTCTATAGTATAAACCAATAAAGAAATATAAGTATAGAGCAAATAATTTAGTCTCAGCAAAGTATAATAGGGTACAGTATACTTCAATTGATATAATCAGTCAATGATTGCCTCATTTACTCAAGATAGAGGATGGCTAACAAATTTACAAATGTATACTAACAGTTGTTCCAAAATTCAAAAAACCTGTATCAATAAAATATTTCCTACAATATCACAAGGTGAGTGGAAAGAACAACATTATATAGTATAATGTGACATTTCCCCAAGGGTTTCATTATTTATGCCTTCTTTACTCTGTCTAACAAAAATCATTTTCAGTGTGTTAAGGTCAGTTATTAGGCCAAAAAAAAATATTTTTTTTGGTGTGTTGGCTACGTTTTGGCAAAATAAAAAAAATGGGTAGGTCGGTAGGAAAATTGTTTTTTTTTTAAACAAAAATGTGTTTATGCTTAAAAAGTAGAAAAATACACAAATAATACAACAATTTTGGATTCGCATCGCATACCATGCACCAAAATAGGTTAGGCCTTGGCCCCCTATCTTCGTCCAAGGCTATTCCAGACTTATAAGCTCATGAAAAAAAAATTATTGTTCCTTGTAGTCAAAAAAAAAAAAGCTAATATGCCGACCCTGAATTTCGTAAAATTTGGGTCGGTAGGTTGTGGCCAACACAATAATTTTTTTTTTATTTTGCCTTACAATAGTAGCCACAATTTCCATCCATGGACATACAATCTTATGATATTAAAAATGTGAACGTAAACATACTTTACTACAATCAAAATATAAACACCAACAACTGCAGTTTTGCATCCATTTGTGATCGATAATGAAGTAAACACAATGATCAATAAAGTAGCTTTAAGATGGCAACGCCAATTTTCTTTTATTTTTGCAATTTTCATAATTTCCACTGAGAATAAAACCAATTAGGATTTAAAGTTCACTGACATAACTGTTCCCTTATTTGATGCCTACCACAATCCCTCACAGACTGGACACTTAAGAACAGATTACATTATGATGCAATCGTTGACCGTGATGATTGACCCATCAATGCCATTGTCGCTTAAAAGCATTTTGAAAGGTTTGGCATATCTAGTGTACAATACGTCACAATAATATGTAGATGAGTAAGCTGAAACCAGTATTTATATAGAGGCTGACTGGACACTTACTGAATGCCATCATTTTATAGTCAGTTGTATGGTGAGTTACGTATGGCCAAAAATTAAATGGTTTGGCGAGGAAATGCGATGTGGTTTCACATTTCAGTGGATACAGAAAATAATCCTAGACTAAAATGTCAATATCCTTAAATCTGTTTATACTGGAACTGATTTTGAAATATAAGTGGTATTATATATGAATCAAATGCCAACATATAATATAAGCTAGTACAGGATTATAGCAGGTACCAAAATAATCTGTCATCACTTGTGAACCAAAGGAATTTCCCACAGCATAGGTGATAATGTAATAGCTACATATTACTGCCTGTGGATATCCCTTGTGATCCCAGGTTTAATGATAATGATACCTTAATGCTAGGTGTACCAGTACAGTATATATTTTGTGTCAAAGGTCATTAGGTCTGGCTGACTGACAATGATCGTGGTAATCGTGTGTCTGTTAAGAAGCTTGTTGGCTTATCCTCCTTCCATTCTGAACACCCAGGGCTACTTTCTGGTACTATTTTATAATATCTTGTAGATAAAATGAATCTATTTTTTGGCATTAGATTTAGTTGAGCAACTTTGTATAATACATGATATAATATGATAATATTAATAGTAAATATATGTTATGCTTTTTTGAATATTAATATCCATCCAGTTAGGTTGGTTATCTAACAAAATGAATACACTTTTTAAACTTGACTCGCATCCAATCCAGTCTGCCTGATGATGTGTCCTGGATCGGACGTGAAATATTGTCATGAAATATCCATTTGAAAAGATTGATTTATTTTTATATGATTAATATAATATTATATTATGTATAAATATCTATGTAGTATTCTTATATTAATATAAAATTAAATATTAACTATAATAATAATAAGTAATATAGTTTAGGCATAAATGGTACTCAGTATAGAAACACAATTCATCAGTGATAATAAATTGTCTGATGGACAAATGATAGATGCCTAGCTTAACACAACAGACGGTGTAGAGTATAACACACAGCTGCAGTGCAGTAGGATCATGGAGATAGCTTCATGCTATGATCACCATAGATCATTATTGCTTGGTTCTGTAGTAGAGAAACTGGGGATGTGTATTGATTGTATGTTTGCGGAATTACTGGGGTCATGAACCTGTGAAAGGGAAGCACCGTCCTTGTAATATTTAGAAGGGATTTTAATGTGACTGAATATGATTAAGAGAGAGATTTATGTTGGTTCAATTTTGTTATCTCAATATAAAAGGTAATCAAATCAATATAAAGGGTATTATATTGTAACAATAACATATAGGTAAAATAAGATCAACCATTCTTTTTTCTCCATAGATGGTTAAGAATAGGTTTGTGTTAAATTAATTAAGTATTTTTAAAACTCTGATGAAATGTTCAACTACTATATTTATAATAGTTAGTCATGGACTGATCAGCGTACTTAATATCAATTTCTTAATTCTGCATTTAATTTGATTACTAACAAGAAACCATTACTTGAGAAGAAACGTAATGCATTCATTAGTCACATTGTAAATTCTGGTTAAGTGCTTACAGAATAATAACATTCTTAACAATATTCCCATTACCAGTACCGAGATGTTCTAGGAATTGAATCCCGGAATATCAAAAGAACTCTTGAATGACATGCATGCTTTTAGGTCCCATTAATTAATAGGAACTGTTTTCTCTTTCACTTAGTAATTGCTGAATAAATATTATTATTAGATTTGCGTTGGTTATTAATAAACGCTGGTCCTGAATCCGTGTGCCTCCTGGGAGTACAACCTTTTAACTCATTCACGTCCAATGTTTCTATTACTCAGTGAACTACAGCAAACTTTAATGTTTCATTTATAGGGAGTCGGTATCCCTGAAAACTGCTAGATGTCCGCATAAATCGACTACTAATGATATAGATTTTTGGGTCTGTGTAAAAGGTTTGCACATCAAATTAATTTGCTTTTAGGTTATCGAAGCAGTGGATGCATGTTAAGCCTAGTTTCCATAAAATCACTACACTGTCGCTACAGTATTTTCTGTGCAATCGCTGTACTGTGTAACATTCCCCGACACAATCTGAAAGGCTTCCTAATTCCACCGACCAATCAGGATTTCCGAAAGCTGTCGGTGATAGCGTGTAGCGATTGTATGGAGACATAATGTTCAGCATTTTCAGTGATTATGATGTTGAACAGGTTGTTTTTCTTTTGTGATAAATGTATGAATGTCATTAAAACTCAATTATGAATACCATTGAAATCCATAAAGTTTATAGAGTTCATTCCACTACATGTATAATGAATAACAAATGTTTCTTAATTGAATTACTATATAACATGGGTACATGTGGACTCCATGCTTTGGTGTATATTATGATTCATTAATTGTTATTAAGTAATGAATATTATTAAAATCACAGGTGTGTGCAGTATGCATGCAGGTGTCATAGTGTATATGCCAACTTGCCAATTTAGCCAAAAGTATCCTGATTTGTAGAATTGCCTTGTCTAAAACTCTTGTCTTCTTATTTTAATGTAGAAAGATAATTGACTTTATTATGTGTTCTTTACTATAATAAAGATTACAAAGGTTAACTGGGCATTAAAATTACTTTAGCAGATCATTTAGCTAATAAAAGGTGACACCCATCACTAGACATCAACACACATTGAATAAAATCACAGGTTCACACAGCATCAGAGTCACCATGTAGATGATTATAGTTTTTGGACTGTCCCTCCAAAATATATGTGTTGAGATCTCGATCATTAACATTAAGCTATAATTACCATTAAATTCACCAGTGGGCACTTAATAAAATTACAGTCATCTTTGTTGTATAGTGTAGCGTGGTACTGATCCCGCAAACTTGCATCTGTTGTAAAATTGTGCATCAAACATTGTGATAATCACAGGTGTACATTTTCATATATGTGATATAGGACGATCTTGGATAGAAGGTGATTTAGTATGCAACTGTAACAGCTATGCATCTGTTTGGTTAATACTATATAATCACATTCTCTAATTAGAACCACTTTTATATATAATTAGGCAGATTTATTGCCTAGAAACATACTCATTTGGGATAAAAATGTTTACATTCAAAGAACAGTGTTATTAGATATACTTTTAAAGGTTAGTTTTTCTTGAAGTTATTATTTAATAATTTCAGCTATCATCAGTTTGATTACAAATCAATTTGATATAAAATTTTACGTTCTCGTAATTTATGTCGAATCTGCTGGTATGAAGATTTGTACTTTTGGTATGATCCATTACGGCTAATCAATTGAAAAAAAAAATTGTAAAAAAAAATCATCTGTGGAATATGAATAGAAACCCAGTAAACCAATTCTTAGAGTAATGCAGACATCTGGCGCACATTTGAACAACATTTTCATTAGAAGATAAATTATACAACAAAAATGATGACTTCCTAATGTGTATCTGAACATAATTCAAAATTTATAAATAGCCTGAACTGATACAGTATATTATTGTAACCCATTGGGAGAATATGGGTCATTTATTTTACAAATTCCAATTATTAAGGTGTTTGTGTTTTGTGATAGGATTTTCATATTGTATAGTAACCTATTTAATTCAATGAAGTTGCAAATTGAATTGTGAAAATCACATATTTTCAGAGCTGGGGAAAGTGCAGTCGCAGGCGTCATTCATCTTTCCAGAGACATTTGTAAAATTTTCTTCCCCCTCCCCTTCCCCAAGAGGGAGGACTTAAAGGAATGATCCATTATCTATAGATGCAAACATGGAAAAAAGTTTTGAGATATGATAGTTTGAACACTGAGAGTTTACTTTCCATTGAAAAGTTTTCAACTAATTATATTTTTTTTTCTTTTTCAGAGGTAAAAAATACTGTAAGCTTATTAAACTTAATCTTCAGTGTCATGTTAATAACAAAGTAATTCAAGTAGTGTTTATTACAAAATTTAAGTGTCTGCAAAAGGTAATGAAGCTTTATACAGCCTAATTACAGTTAAGCACATACAGAGGTCATCTTAAAGTTGTGCTCTTCATCAATGATGATATAATTTATTATACAGTAGGCCCTCACCCTTCTTGAGCCCTCTATAATGTGATGAATCAGTCTCATTACACTTATGTTAGGCCCACATTTATCTGTCTCCCTATTTGAGCCCTCTATTTTGAGATTATGATTGGATGTGAATCGGCAAATGTCTCATTAACATCTGAACTCGCTCATTACACAAATATACAACATGCATCTATGATATGCAATCATCAAGAAACTTACCTTAAAGTATAATCGCTACTTATTAGAGCAAATCACATACAGTACTTGGATGTTTATAAATGTATTTATGAGTAGAATTGTCACACATACTTGTATACCACAGTGGTAATAACACTGAAGTAATGTTTAATCAATAATATCAGTTCATCTTTGTAATGAGATTTAATGGAATCCTAATAATGCAAACATCTGGTGCATGTATGAATAATATATTCATATATAGAAAATTAATTATAATACAAAAAAAAATTATGACTTCCTAAAATGTACATATTTGAAATTATGTAGAATTTTTACATGTACCACAAATTGGTATTTCTTCATTTCCTCTTTTTATGAGATTTAATGGATCCTTAGGCCAATGGTCAGCCGGGAGAGTGTGTGCCCAGCTTCATTTTGTCTGCACATAATTGACCACATGAGTTGTTACCATTGCATCTTAAATAGGTATACCCTGCCAGGATCTATTCTAGTATTAGATTTTAAGTGCTGTAGAGTTACAATGCACTTCAAAGGAGGAAAAACTGCTTTCTTTCCTCCATGGTGCTGTATAACTAATACTGTTGGTTGACCATTTGTTAAACATTGGGATAATCATTAGGAATCGGAAATTACACCGAGGCTACAGTAACACCAGTACAATTTATTTAGGGTAGGGTTTGGGTTGGTCCAGCCTCTAGGCGTAAGTGGACTACTATACCACAACTTGCTTGGATCATTTATTGGCATAACACATGCTATTTCGTAGGAAATTACTTTGTGGTGTTGTTACAGGCCTGGGAAAAATTAAAGACTTAGGTGTGTATGCAACATATAGTGGCAAATTAGAAAAATCGCTACAGGCATAAAAGGATTAATTATTCATATGTGAGCTACTAAATAAATGACAGATCATAAAAATCCCACAGTAATTATTAGTAACTTTCTACTGTACATTTAATTTTGAAAATGATCTTTATTAATGGTTGAACAGAGTTTTTGATTTATGAAACTTAAAGATAGATAGGTTGAATTACAACTTTGGATTTAGACTTCATAGAAAAAAAAAATTAAATTTATTAATTTCAGTACCGAATCCAAGCCTGAATTTAGCCTACAGTGATAGCTACCCCATTAATCAAAGATTGTTGAAACTTTAAAAAATATATATAGGGTAAGGAAAGTGAACTGAAATGTATGTTTGACAATTTCTCTTAAATTAATTCAATTTGACAAACATTAGTTAATGCTGAAGTGCTATGCTATAAGTTTAATAGGAGTAAAATAAGTTATTATGGGCAGAAAAGCTAAAAATTCTGGAAGATTGTGTTCGTCCATCAATTCTTTAACCTCCATTTCAACATTTTATTATCCAGTGAAAATTTCTTTGCTATATTTCTCTTAGAGTGTGTTTCTACACAAAATAATAGATTTTTTTAACCGCTTTATTCATGAGTGCCCAGATAGCCTGCCTGTGTTGCAACTGCATTTTTGTTTATTATGAAAATCGGTTTTTGCTGCGGAAATTACGTCACCATTTTGTTTATACAACATGTTTTTCAAACTGCATAGTTTCTTTCTTCACGTGAATTCCGGTCATGATGTCAAGGAGGATACGGTGTGCATCGAAAAAACAAATGTGTTCGGCTGTCATCATCGGCACAATGAATGAGCGAACGAACGAGGACAACAGTAGGCCCAGAAGAGCGGAGAGGCCTAGGCTATTGCCTAGGTCCAATATCCCCCCACAAAATTATTACAAAACGAGTAATTTCTTCGCTCCACATGTTTTTTAACATTTTAGTTTGTAGGAAACTTGCGCGTGGTAAGATCTAGCTTTGTGGTGGTTTGAACCACAGGTCACATTTCACCTGATAATCGCTTTTTGTGTTGCAGCTAAAAAGTGCACAACCAAAATTGGTTATTTGCCATTCAAACACGGTATCCATTTAGTGTTTTTAATCAATTTTTTTTATCGCTTATTTTGAACTGGTCCTGTTTCTACTGAGGGAAAACAAGTGATTTTTAATCAATTTTTTTTGTTCCAGTAGAAACAGGTCCCTTTAGTAATAGTTTGCGTTGTAATACATCTTACTCTGACCTCAAATTTATCAATGAATAAAATAAAGCATCATGTGTACTTCTAAAACACTATAATACAGGATTCAATACAGAGCCAGTGTTACTTTAAATATTGTGCTAACTCTCTATAGTGTAATTACTTAGGTTCCATATTGTCTCTGTAATAATAGAAAATAACTCAACAGTAAATTCATGGTGAAGGTTATTGGTACATTATCCACTAATCTAGTTCAATGGATGCAATTAACTGTAGTACCCCAATCTCACTAATTACACTAAATGCTTTTGTGTCTATAAGTCTGTTATCCCTCTCTGAATTAGCTTCTAATGAAATAACACCATAATAATTTATTTGCAGACTTAAAGATCTAGGCATACATGCTTAAAGTTTAATTGTAAAAATATTTTTTTTTTTCAATTAACTGTGGTACCCCAGTCTCACTAATTACACTAAATGCTTTAGTGTCTTATAAGTTTATTATCCCTCTCTGAATTAGCTTTCTAATGAAATAACACCATAATAATTTATTTGCAGACCTTAAGATCTAGGCATACATGCTTAAAGTTTAATTGTAAAAATATTTTTTTTTTATAAAGCATTAACCAGAGATAAAATGTTGAAGTGTAAATGATATATTTTAAGTGAAAGATGGGTGAATATGTGAATTAACATTTTAAGAAATATAAAATTTAAACAGAAATTTCTTGGATGGAAGGTTGTTTCTTATTTAAATATTCAATATATCTTCATTATGATAATCTTTCTTCTTAGCCTTTAATGTTGGCGTGCCCTCCTTACTCATTCAACAGTATTATTTATAGTAGTTTTTAAAGGTAGCAGTTGCCATACTATTCATTTATTGTAGGAGAGGTTGGAAAAAATAACCTTTTCAAAGCTAGAACTACTCTTGTAGTGCACAGATCCGCATCACGAAGGAAAGCAATCTAGAAAAGTGTAGGGTGAAATATAAAACATTGATCAGGTTCTGTAAGAGATATAAGTTATTGCTGGATTTTGACGTGTTCTCACTGTAATGGACACCATAAGTACACTAGCTAATGGACACAAAATAGTTGGAGGGTAGTTTGGATTCAGACAAACATACTGGTTATTAAAGACCTCTGCACAGGGGCTTAGTCATAATATCGCAGTTGGATGGGATAAGAAAGTTAATTTTTTCTCTATTTAATTTCTCTATTTAATTCTTATCCATTTCTGTATTCTACTTTATTTTAGTGACCATACACATTGCAATGTTCATATGCATTGCTACTTGTTTAGTAATGGATTTTATTTTCACCAGTATGTTAATTATGCCTTTTATTTTTTTGTAGTTATTCATTTTAAAGGAAGTTAAATACGGTGTATATATATGGATTGTGATTCTCTTCAAACACCTCAAAACATAGAGACATTGTTTTGCATTTCTCCTTAATTAGTACAAGATTTTAAATTAAACTAGATACTTTAACATGAAATGTAACATGTAATAAATCACAAAAAATAGGAAAAAACCATGATTGCTATAATCATTTGTAAATGTGAAAACCATTCACTCTCATTCTTATAAAATATTGAAAATCTCCAAAGTGGACAACCATGATCTCATATGTTTCAGAGAATGTGGAAACATTGATCTTCAGCATTCACAGAGTTTCAAAGTTCACAGGGAATGTGGATATCCAAACAGTAATTGTCATCGTTCACAGAGAATATAGAAAACATGATCACTATTACTTCAAGAAAATTATATAAAAACATGATCTTCAAAATTCGCACCATATCTGAAGCATTATCTGAAGCGTTAAAACACATACAACATGTAAAAGTATGGTCTTTCAGCAGCTGGGAATGTGAAAATTCGTAGAATTTTCAATATTCACAGGGAATGTGCAAAACTATGATCTTCAGTGTCTGTGATTGTGAAAAACCATTATCTTCAATGTTCACAAAAGAATGTGCAAAGTCTTTGATCACCAACATTAATAAAGAATGTTGCACTTGGATAGGTAGGTTTCTAATAAGGCTTAATATAGTTGGAATTTATTCAATAATATCTCTAGTTTTCAAACCATATGGTATATAGGTAAATAAGTACAATTACGATAAAAGCTATTGAACATTTGTTTCTGTCATTTTTTGGGAAGTAATGAAGATTGCAGTGTGCAAGCCTTAATTCCTATAGGGCTATTTAATATATGTTAGTCAATTAAAACAATGATTAATGAGACTACAAGAACAAGGATTCCTGTGAGTAATCAACACACTCGTTGGATCACATCCATTCTATGTTCGTGTTATAACAATATTGCACCTTAGAGCCCAAGCAAATTGCATTTGCATCCAGCTGACGTCCTACTTAGCTGGTTGTGATGTATTATTTTTAGTTAATGTTCACACTTTGTAAGATGGAAAGGAAACTCCTTTTCTATTCTTTGTAGGTTGACAAATATGATTTTTATCTCTTTGTCTTCTCCTACCTTTCATTCCTGAACTTTCAATGTGATTACACGATTATGATAAAATCCAAATTATGGAAATTGTAAAAAATTATAAATGGATTTTTATTTTTATAATTTTTTTTGTTTTTATTGTGTTATCATTGTATTATTTTATTATTAAAATCATATTAGTTTTATTTAAATTAATTATAATATATAGTGTATATATATTCTTTTGTTTACAATCTACTTGTGTGAAGGCCAAGTATTACCATGAGTTTCATCACTAAAAATATACTGAAAAAGGCCAGGAGACACTTTACTGTATCCTTAACCCTTTTAACCCGGAAGGCCGGAAAAATGGCCGCACGCTTACGCTGCAATAACCCTAAAGGCCGGTATACCGGCTTTGTGGGTCAGGTGACATTATTCGGGGTAATCACCTGACCAGTATGAGTAATATGACGTGACATTTTTTGCAGGAATGTTAATTGTCCAATTTTAAGGTTGTTTTTATCAGAGCTACAAAAGTACTTAATTGTGGGAGGATATACCCACAAGTTTAATGTTTCTGTCGTGTCCATTCTCATAAGAATCTTGAGATAAAAACCATAGTCCACTTCAGCCAGCATTTCCTATTGTACAGTTTTCAGTTTCAAGTCCAGAAGGGAAACCTTGGGAGCTTTGAGTGTCCACTTTTCTTTACACTATAGTATTATTTCATGACTAATGATTATATTCAACCCGCTTTGATTTTGTACATTTTAAATATAATTTAATCTTAATTTAGATTTTAGAGGTAATTTTTACTATGTAGTTTATATTATTTTATATTAGGCAGTTAAAATACAGAAGTCATTTTCCATATATTAGCAAAACACCGGTGCACAAAGGAGAGATTAGTATAGGTTTTGTTTCATGAAAAATATGTCTACAGTTAGTAAACTACAGCATAAACGTCATCTGTGCTACAGTGTCTCCATTCTGGCGAGATGTAGGTAACATCAAAATGAAAGGTTTCAATCATGTACATAGGAAATGGACATCGGTCACAAATGGACACTAGTCGAACAGACAGTGGACTAGTTGTAAATTTTCTAGTACTGGTACTCTATATTGAATAGCAAAATTGCATTGGAGGTCAAATTATGAAGTAATGATTGACTTCTAAGAGCTCCCCTAAAATGATATGAGTATCATTATCTTGCCTACAAATACCTATTGCCTAGAACATTCGTCAGATTATGCATGTCTTTTATACATGTAAAAAAACATGAGCAATTTACATTAAAATTTTGCCTTTTGCTATATATCGAAAACAGGATTAATTCATTCCCAGAATATTTATAGGTGGAATTTCAATATATATAGCCAGCTGTTCGGTCTTTGGTGGCAGTATTACATCTATCATAAGAATATCGGATCCTTACTACATGTTTGACTGCAGTCCATTTGAATATTAAGAATGTAAAGATCTACCTTTGGAAAAAGAAAAAAAAACACTTTTAACTGTACATTATACTTGGAGAATGACATAGCTTGAAAGCAATAGTGATGGTTTGCAAGAGTAAAGAATGTTTTATCGTATAGTTAATGTTTGAGAAATACAGTATTTGACACAAATGGTGAAGGATTAAGGTGTGGTGAGGGTTTGAGTGAATGGTGACAGTTTGAGGATACTGTATGATTATGGTTTAAGGGTATGGTGACTTTTTCAGAGTATTGAGGCAGTTAGTATATGGTAAATGATGGAGAGAATGGTGAAGTTGTGAGAGAATGTTGAAAGTTTGAAGGAATGATAAATATTTAAGGGGCCAGTGATAGTTTCACATTACATTAGATGACTTTTTATGAAAACTAAAACCAGTATTGAAAGTATTACCTAGGAGGGATGTACCAACCATTTTACTTTTTCTTTGGTTTTGATCATTACTCCAGGGATTCTTGTTTATTTATTCAATATCAACTAGCTACTTGGAATCACTTGGTAGCTACACAGAGTTAGCCTAGCATCTGTCTTACTTGCCTCATATCTGGAATTTAAGTTGCCTTCCAAATAGACTACCTGTGAAGCATATCTGAACTTTGACCCATAAACTAAAGATGTGCGCATTCATAAAATTAAAGTGCAGTCTTTAACAGACCCATGCAGAAACACTAATTTAAGACTAAACTCGACTATACTCAGTTATAAATTAAATAGAAATACTTTAAACTAGTAAATTAATAAGTGATAAATTAATAACTTTAACAAAAATTGATACAGTTTTCCAATACTACTGTACAATATATACACCTTTTTAAGGTGAATCTGATCTCTACTAAATAAAATTCAATATTTGAATTTCTTACTTTATGTTAATTTATTTAGTAAAGTTATTCACTTTTACATCAAAATACAAACAAGACAATATATTTTGTAAAAGTTGTAGACATAAATATGTAAAAAAAATGTATAAGCTTTACATAGTACCTTAACTTAACCTCCAGGTGATTACTATTGTTAGTGTAAACATTACCTAAGACAAAAGTATAATTGATTTCTATTAATTTGATTGTGGAATCTGATGAGATTAACACTTATCAACTAATGTACGTTGATATAATGAACAGTGTGAAGCTGCCATTGACTACCACCAAAAGCTTCTGCAGTAAATTTCATTTTAAAAAAAATACTGTATAAGCTTAGAATGCTGCACAATGTTGTGCTGTGTTTTGTAGAGTTGCCCCAATTTTCCCACAAGTTACATGGTACACCTGTAATCAAGCAGCAATATATTTCATGAACTACTGCAACCCATCGCCCACAAATTTTAAATGTTTGCATAATCTTACTATACATACTGTATTATGGCATTTCTAAAGTCAGGAGAGGATAGGATAGGAGCTGTTGAGTATCCCATGTGCACCATAAGATGTGTTCTAAATGCTTAGTTAACCAGATCATCTTGAAAACGCTTCCCTCAAATTGGGACATGAATTTGGTCGACTCTGATTGGGTTGTCAACTTTTATTTGTGATTATAATACTTTCAACAAGTCAGAAAATATTTAATTTAACTAATGAATATTATTATTTTATTTATAATTAACCTGTAATTTTGAATGTTCAGTCTTAATCTTAAACTTATAATTTTGCACAGTACTTGTTTTGTGTGAAGAAGAGGCATGTCACATTCTGACCATTGTTCCTTCAGCTGCTCTGCTAGATTCACTGCACACTTTTAATTATATCCTTGTGCATCATCTCGTGCTAAATTGAGAAGTGTCAATTGATGGGCGAAGGAAATGATTTTGAAGTTTCCAGTCGATTGTACTGATGTCTTAATTTTTGCCCAAACATCCAAGCATTCTTATTATGGATTAAGAAAAATCCTGAGCGTTCAGCCCCTGATTTGTCATGTGATGCAGCACATGGCAACATTTTTTACACATGTTCCTTGTTAAAATGCACCAACTTCACAACTATGTGGTCAAAGTCTTAAAAATCATATAAGGTTACTGTTTATTCATATACTTATATTTGTATAAGATTTAGTTTCTGTATAATAGTGTTTTGCAGTTGCTCAGTCATGTTCTATTGCCTCTGCCCTTGTCTGGATGTCTTTCAAATATTTAAATGATTTTTGTTAAACTTTCTGTCTTTCAGGTATGACTATCAAACACTTTTACACAACTCAACGTTTTGTTTAGTGCCTAGGGGGCGTCGTCTTGGGTCTTTTCGTTTCTTAGAAGCGCTGCAGGCAGCGTGTATACCAATTCTTCTGAGCAATGGATGGGAGTTACCATTTTCAGAGGTAATTGATTGGGACAGAGCTACCATCGAAGGTGATGAACGATTATTATTACAAGTAAGTCTGCCTAAATCATTTATCATTCATTCAATACTTTTATTCAAAACCATCAGGTAAAA
Source organism: Anneissia japonica (assembly GCF_011630105.1). Taxonomy (NCBI): domain Eukaryota; kingdom Metazoa; phylum Echinodermata; class Crinoidea; order Comatulida; family Comatulidae; genus Anneissia; species Anneissia japonica. The sequence continues at coordinate 482,304 of NW_022751954.1, forward strand.
AAAAATTACAACTCGTGGCCAATGGCCAAATTGCATGTAATTTTACAAGCATAAACAAAACAACAAAAGTGAGAAAAATAGAAAACACTACGGTAGCCATCACCGGGGTTTATGCATTCTTTAACAGTTGTCATTTGTCTATTGAAAATATAAATACTGTACTGTACTTATTTTTTGTTTTTTATTGTTTGTTAACTTTCTCTTGATCTCTACCAGGTTTTTAACTTAAAGACCCTGAAAGGAGGCTATAGGTGACCAATTGGTTCAGACCCTCTGTAGGACTTCTTCAACCCCTGTGTCTGGAACCACTACTGGGGCTACTGAAGAATATATATATATTTTTAGTACAATTCGCATTAACTAATAAATTGCTCTGTGCTTAATAGTATGATAAATAGACTTACTGACTGATAAATATTTACAGTATGTCAATTTATATATGAAATAAGATTTTTTTTTTCTATTACAGTATACAGTGCACCCTCCAATTTGAGACCCTTCTAATTCCGAGACCACATTTCCAAAAACTCAAATAACAATCTTCAATCTTTTAACACAAAGCTAGCCCTCTAATTGGAGACCAACCCCGAGACCACCCCAAATTACAATATACATTGCAAATTATGACTATAGAGGGCTCCCTTCTTATTTTATCTGATTGCATGACAGTGTAGTGTGTCATAATATTTTGTTAGTGTCTTTCAATTTGAATGTAGGTTTTTCATAATTAATACAGATACTTCACTCATGCTTTTGCCATAAGATTACCTGACTAAAGTTTTGTTCAATTAAAACCATCTTTGGAGGCTGGTTTATATTTAACTGAGGCTATAATCTAAACTAGATATGTTGGTTTCAATTTATATTTTCAATTTTTCTTCTAAAGTAAAAGTGACATATTCAGAAGTTGATGGATTGTTTGTGCCTTCCAAGTATAACTATATGAAACCATTTAAAGGAATGTGTAGTTTCTGTGTGTATAATTGTGTGTTTCATTGGCAGATCCAGGAATTTGAAATAGAGGGTGACCAAGGAAGGACTTTCACAGATTGTGGGACTACTGTATACCACCTCGGCCCTATCATGATTAATGGCACCTCGAAGTGGCCGGAAATGGCACCCTCAGACTTAAAATTTGATTATAATTGTCTTATTTTCTCCATTTAAAAAAAAATTAAAATGGGATGGGACAGGTGGCTATCTCCTCCCCCCTCCCCTTCCTCCTTTGAATCCGCCACTGAGTTATAACCTTATACTTAGAAAAGTGTGTTTGATGTATTATGTTTAATAGTTACCAATTTTTTCAACATTCAGAATTGACTTATTTCAAACTAAATATCCCTTAAGTTTGTTTGTATAGTTAGTAGTAGTGGTAAAGGGTCTATACCATGATGTATTGAAAAAGCAATACACAGCAACTGTTTCAGTAGAATAGCAGTTTTCCTTCAAATTTTACACCAGTTGCTATTCATGGTTTTCCATTTTCTTTAAGCCTACGGTAGCACATTTTGACAATTCCAGCAAATGCTTTACCATCTTAGGAACATACGAAACTTCAAACGAGCGAGGGCCAGGGCCACATTTGGAAATCTGAAGGTTGTTTTCTCTTCCCTTATTACCAGGTCATTTCCTTAAAAGCTGATACATTTGTATCAGACCTTTTTTTTTTGGTAAAAACTAGGATGTTGATTATTAATCCAAAGTAAAATCAGTGCTAGCATCCTGAGAAGCCTTCCTCCTTGTTGAGTTACCCAAGTCGTGCGGTTACTTTCAAACGGCGTTCTTCGATTAAATCTTTCACGTTTCAATTTCCCTATTTACAAAAACATTTCCTTTTGTCCGACAAAAAGTCCCTTCTTCACCCACTTTCTTTTTGTTTCTACCTCCATTTATTTCATTTGAAAAAAAAAACTGGATTTGTACATTTTACGAGAATAGCATATTTCTTTGTATCGTAACAAAACATGTGGCGCAGGCCAGGCTTTTAATCAAAAGTTTGTATTATACAGTAGAACCCCTCCTTTGGGATATATCTCTATTGGGGATATCCCTGTTAAGGCGACACTTTATGTCATATAATGAGGGAAAGTATATCTTTTAACACTACAGCCAACCTCTATTCAGGGGACACTCCTATTAAGAGGACACTGTTTTTGGTCCAAATTATATCGCCTCAATAGGGGTTCTACTGTATTTAATTTCTTTATTCCTTAAAGTTATTTTTTTAATTGTTACTACATTTGTTTGTTTTTTTTCTTTTCTTTTTAAGGTACCATCCATAACAAGATCAATTACCAGTGAACAAATTTTATTACTACGCCAGCAAAGCCAATTTCTTTGGGAAACATATTTTTCATCACTTGAGAAAATCATAAGTACAACATTTGAAGTAAGTGATTTGTATGACTATGTATTTAGTACAATGTTTTAGGATGATGTTATCAAGCAATTTTATTCAACAAGCGCTTCAAATTTGTTACCAGCTCACAAGCAGATAATAAAAATAAATGTAGAAATTTGTAAATATTTCATCACAGTATTGCACACCATAAATTTAAATACTAATATCATTGCATACTGTAAATCCAAACAAAATACATGTAAGAGCCATCAATCAATTAATAAACCATAGGAGCAACTTTTTAAAACCTACAAGGATATTTAAAATTTCTAGAAAATCGAAGTATCAAATTCCACTTCTCCTTTTACTTTGCTTATACTTGCTTAGCATTGCTGACATTCTGTAAATGCAGCAACTTAAAAAGCAGGAAGAGAAGCAGGCATGTAAGAAATCAGAAACTTTACTAAGCAAATATGCACTATGATGACATTGATCATTTCCACTAAAATTACAGGAAATTTGGATGGACCGTCAATTAAAAACAAAATCTAATCATGTAAAGACATGTTTATCATGAACCAATCAGATACAAATTAAATGACACAATTTAACATGTTGAAGGTTATTTTAGCTTAATAAGACTATGAGGGAAAACTGACAAAGTGTGTTCAATTTATGCCAACCAAGCCCTCGCCTTCCACATGTGTTAGGCTACAGTATGGAAAGCCATGATTAAGCGAGACGTTTTCATACCCTGTTCAACAAACTTTTTTTTTTAAATGTTCAACAGAGCAGGACATGAAAGTAAAATAAAAAATTGTAGTTTTTATTTAGCAAAATGGTCTACGAAAGTCATCTAGGCGGTAGAGAAACAAACATAAAATTCTATAAAAAAAAAAAAATTAAATAAGATGTAAGCATTAGGTACCAACTAAATAAGGGTGTCATTGTTCTCTTTGTATTTTCTTTATAAATACTTATTTTTAAGATTAAAGATTTTAATCAATAAAAAAAAACCCATATTCCTCTTTTAAATCTAGCAAAAACCTCAGTTTCTGTATAATTTTTTTAATTATCGCTGGTTTTTGTATGTCCTTACTCGTGGTGCACAGACTGCATGTAAACAAAATAACCTTAGAGTAGATTTTAAAGTGAATTAGATTGATGAAAATGTGTAGACATTAATATTTATATTGACTTTCTAGATCAACTACTATAAGAATATAATATCTAGACTAAAAAATACAATTCTAATGTTTTCAATGATTAAGCTTCAAATAAATATTCAAAATTGGTTTGTATCATTTGATTTTGTAGTCTAATTTTTTTTTTAAGTTGAAACAGAATAAAATGAGTGTGTATGAGAGACATTTCTGAGATTTGCAATGGCTTTATTAATTTTTGTCAACCTTGGCGATATGTTATTGGAGTGTCAAGTGGAAACTATTAATATCGGTAGCTTTTTTTTCCTCTGAGCTGAAACAACCAAGTAAATAGGTACATTTGCTTGTATTTCGTCATGTACTACTTACCGTGACTGGATTAGCATTTGGTTTCAAAATAAAGGGTCATAGGAAGTACAGAAATTAAAATTATATGGAAACATCATGGACGTCTAGACAACAAGAGATAAGCTGGGTTATCATCCTTCCATTCACTCATATCATCTTCAAATTCAGTGTGTTCATGAATGAATAAAATAGTTAAACAACATTGGCACTACTATCCTTTATAAAGATCAAAATACTGATTGTGAATTACCTAATTTTCCTATTTGTGTGAATCTTGATATCATGTTACTGAATTGTTCTTTTTAACAAATAATTTTTGAATACTTATAGAATGATTACTGTATATTTTGAATTTGTTGAAGGAAACTGTTTTCATTACCCAGGAAACAGTACCAAATCATTTTCGCATCAAATGAGAAACAAATTTAAATATATTTTAAAGTAACTTCAAACCATCAATATATCAATATATAGCTCTTTGGTTTTTTGTAATTTTTATATTTATAGTTTATTGTTTTGTTCCCAGGGCCCCAGTGGAAAACAGTCTTTTTCCCGATTGGTCAACCCTGTTTAAATATTATAAATAAATATATTTTATATAGTGTATTTTTAATGCTTGATTTCTTTCATTTTTTTGAAGATTATCAAAGATAGAATAAACAGAGAGAATGCTCGTAATATGATGGTTTGGAATGTGCCACCTGGAGCTCTTGCTATTGACCAACAATATTCCAGTGACTTAACTTCATACCCTTTTTTCAACGTTGCATTGGCGACACCACTCTCTTCAAAGTTTACTGCGGTGATCTTAGCGACGTCTCCCGTCTTCTCCTCCGCAGCTCCTGTTATTAAACTCATCAAAAATATTATTCAGTCTGCAAATGTAGCACACGTAAGAAAATTTTCCTTTTTTTTACATCAAAATAAAAATTCTATTTTTAAAATTTAAATTGATTGCATGTTGTGCAATCAATTTAATTTAATTTATAATAATGATTACAAATGTCTACTCGTTAGGTTTTTTGTTATCGTGTCTTCATTTTGCACTGTTGTTTTTCTTGCTACTCATTTTTCTGCTGCCTTTGCAGTCAATGACGTAGCCAGGATTTTCAAACAATGCGGGACAATATCAGGGTGGACCCACTTTACATGTAAATTCTAATAATGTGGACCCATTTTCTTAAAAGTTGATCCATGTTACGCAAAAATATGAAAAATCTGGGCCCATTTTCTTAAAATCTTACCCATTTTAGGCTAGATATGAGAAATCTGGACCCATTTTTTAAAAAGTGGGCTCATTTTATGCATGAAATTACATAATTTGGACCCATTTATAATAATGTGGACCCATTCTTTGTGGACCCATTAGAAAAATTGTGCGTTACTGTCCCAACTGTTTCAATAGCTGGCTACGGCATTGTTTGCAGTTATTGTTATCATTACACCTCTCTAAAGGCCCATTCTCATTTTTTGAGAATTGAGTATCATGTTTGGTCAGAGAAAAAAATCGTCTGATGAGCAAACTAAATTCCGCTGAGCTCTACATTATAATAATTATACTGCATCTCTAAATTTTATAGTACTTCAAAACAAGAAAAGGCGCAACACGTGGAAAAGCAATCAGGAAAACAAATGGGTTTTAATTTCTGTCAAACCTAACTAGATATTTACATTTTTATTACTCAATAAAAAAAAATAATGATTCCAACTTTTTCTTTCAAAATTAACATCTAAGATTCAGACTCAACCTACTGAAATGTCGGTCAATGACGACCAGATACTCTGATGGAGAAAATATCTAAAGCAACCAACCAACATTGCTTTACAATTTATTCAGTAACGTATCTTTAAGATGATATAGTCTCATAAACCTCATTAATAATCTTATTGATCTTTATATTCATATCTTTATATTCATATTTATGATGGAGTATTATGTTGCAAAGGAAAGATTCTATTGTTCTGTTTAGTTCTGTATTACAACAATCAAACGTGAATGATCGCAAGTAACAACTATAGATTTTTAACTATAAATTCTATTGTACTGTAGATAACAAATGATACAGTCCTCGTAGGTTTGTAATATCAACCTTGAATATTAATCCAAGAATATAGATTCTATTGAATTTTTATTCAGATAGTTTTAAGTTTCAGCCTTCAGAACATATATCACAATCTAATGTAACAGAATCCAGGGGGAAAGTAAGAACCCGGTTCCATAGTGTAGTGCATGGCAGTCAATTAATAACAAATTATTAGTTGTATCATAGAAGAATAATTGTATTGATCGCCTAATAACCATGATAAATGTTTTTCTTAAAGGTCATATGCACTGTTATTATCATATATATGACAGGAAAAATGTGTTATTCCGTTGATATATTCGCATGAATAAACCGTTTATCATTTACCTATAAATAATATAGTAGAATATTACACTTTATCACCCAGTGAAGTAATTCCCTATTAATATGCTGTGCCATTATTTACACTTTATTTAAATTTATTTTTCTGGTTGTCTTTGCTTGTCTTAGATCCTTGTCTTTATTTACTCTTCTTTGTCCTTATAATTACTCATTATTTACCGGCTAGTCTTTATACTTGTCAAATGTACAGAGACTTTGAACAGTACTTGTTGGTCAATAATTTCCCAGATACCACTATAGGAGAGAAAAAATGTTTTTTATTATTCTTAATTCTATTAAAAACAAAATCACAGGGCAAGGCTCTATTGAAAGCATTTTCCAATAAAACCTTCAGAAAGATTTTTATTGGTACGTTTAGAAAACAGCATACTGTAGTTTTGCTTGATATTGCCCATGGGTGGATTGTTTTTAATAACAATCTCTTAAACAACCATTGCTGTGAAGCTATACAGTACTCGCTAAGACCACGTGAAGTATTGAAAGACATAGCAAGTTTGGTTTTGGTTGCTAACGTGCATAATTATTACCGATAAAATGATTGAGTGTTTTGTCAAATTCACACTTAAGCTTGTTTCAAAACTACAATTAAACACAATAAAGTTCTGATTCATAGCATTTTCTGTTGCAAAACTGGTTATAAATAGAATATGTAGAAGGAAACTACATTTTTAGAGCCTTGCAAATGATTTCCTCCTCCGCAAACTTAAAAAATACAACCAAATAACTGATTATTATTTTTATTATTTACTGGATACTGCTTCTGTAGTAAGTAGAAACTTCCTACAGCTGCAATCAGTCCTTCCTCATTTGAGGCCATTTTCTTTTGTCACTTGCGAGCATCCTTAGCTCCCCTAGTTTCTTGTCCGTTCTGAGACTTCCCATCTTTGCCTCCTTGAGGTCTGCTCGCAGCGTACTCAGTAAGTTTGTACAATGACGCCCTTTGCGAGCTTGGTACTTGTTGGATCCAACTACAGCAAATTTTAGAGCTCTTTGTTAAAGGTTATTCATTTATATTGCGCAAAATGCGAGAGTCTCTATGCACAGAACAAGTGAACAGATTGCAGTATAGCAATGGCCAGTAATTATAGTGTAAACCAGAAATTTTAATACCATTTATAAAATGTTTTTAGCAATTTGCCCCAGATGTTACTTTACTTATTAGGGTTTGGGGCTGTTTCAGTCCTAAATCATATTTGTCATTTTCATACAAACTAAAGCAATGGGACTAGATTTCTTAGATCCATTGCGTGGTAGGGTTGCATGCTACATCATGAAATCTCAGGATGTTTGTATTTCAACAGGCATTAAAGAATCAATGAGGACTCATTAAACTTGATAATGGGAATATTGTTGTCTCGTTGTTTACTAATATTTTTCATTCTTTGACATTATCTTTGATCACAGCAAAAGAATTATAGTGTGCTTTACAATTAATGTAGTTTTCATTAAGAATTACTGTAATGTTACCAGATCATTAATGATGATGTAGCCAATGTTGTATCTAAATTGATAGTAAATATATACTTTGTCTCTTCGCAAATAGATTGTCATTTTATGGCATGTAGAGCATCCGTTGCCACCAAAGAGTCGTTGGCCAGCTACTACTATTCCATTGACAGTAGTTGAAGGGAGTTCCAAGGTGAGTATTATATTATTTTGTTTTTTTGGTATAAAAATACTGAAAATACAACAAAGCTTGAAATACTATTGAGTTTACAATATGAACAGATATATAAAACAGAACATGAAACACCACATTAACAAGACATTAAATTTTAGGCCTGTCAAGTAATCATACTCTAGTAATTTGGATTCTAAAATTAATATCTATATTATATTGATTATTAAAAACAAATTATA
>NW_022751954.1:490475-491260 GCF_011630105.1 Anneissia japonica
ACTTTATCTAGAATGATGTGTAATGCTGTCTCTTATACACATCTAGATGTGTATAAGAGACAGCACACACACAAGTCTGATGATAGAATAAATTATTACTACTACATATATTATTTTATTATTGTTTTAATATTGTAATTAATAATATTATGAATAATAATTATTTGAAAGATACCTTTTATATTATAACTATTATTGAATATATATACATACATATATATATATATAACTATTATTGAGTATTGCTTCAAATGTGTTTAACATTTGTTAGTATATTGTTGTAATATAGTAATATTGTTAATGTTTGTTATGATATTCCTTCATTGTTGTAAGTCTTTTTATATTATTATTTCAAAAAAATGAGCATAATTTTCAAAATTTTTCTATATGTTTTGAATAAAATTTACTTTTTCTAACATAAAAAACAAATGTATTGCAATGAATATAATTTTTTGTACAACAATTAAGTTATATTCCTTTAATATTTAATTCTGTAAATCACTGGCTAAGAAGCTATAGAAACAAACGTTCTTCTTTAAGCCTAATACATTATAGAAGTGTCCATGCCAATTTAGATTTGTTGCATTTAAAACTCTGATATTTTTGCTGGTGGATGCTATTTGACTTAGGGGTCATCCATAATTATCAACATTTTCAAAAGAGTACAAAACATACGCTTTAGGGGGTCGGGGGTTGAAAGTGTAGGCATAAGTACTCTTTTATGAAAAACATAAAATGTTGATCTCAAAATGACACAAATCAACATTTTATTGTGTACTCTTTCA
>NW_022751954.1:491271-508633 GCF_011630105.1 Anneissia japonica
GGGGAGGGGGTAACAGAAAAGAGTATGTTTTTTACTCTTTTGAAAATGTTGATAATTATGGATGACCCCTTTTATAGTCTTTGTTTTCTAGCTTGTGAACTCCTGGATTTGTGTTGTGCTGCTGCGTGGAAAGCATTTATTTTATTAAGCATGTTTATGGAGGGTAACCTGTCCAGCTAAGCTTAGATAGTCAGCTAATATTTAGTGACCTTCTAAAATTAATAATTTAGCAGTAATGTGTTGCTCTAAAATTTAAATCTTATTAAATAAAATAATAATAATAATTGGTAGAAGCTATGCCTTTGAATCTCAAGTTGTGGAGATGGTTCTAAGTCCTGTCCAGACTATCAAATTTTGTTTGACAAAAACTTATGACATGCCTAAATATGGTCATGATGACATCACATCATGACCATATATAGGCACATCATGACTATATATGGGCATACAACAGTTTTTTGTCAAAGAAAATTTAGTAATCTAGACGGAGCTTTAGTCATGAGAACAAAATCCTGACGTTGATAGGATTTGAACCAAGAATCATTGTTTTGGAAGGCAAGCATCTAAACCTATCTCTATTCAGTTTCCATATCCATCCATCCATTTAATTATCCACCCATTCCATTCATCCATCCATCCATCATTTCCATAACCACATTTTATGTCACTACTTGCATTACATTTCAAGCATTTCATTCACTCTGCATCACATCGTTTACTTGAGTGAAAATTAACTTGATAGGGTCACCACCAGAGGTCATTGACCAATTCTCATTGTATTATTCATATTCAGATGTTAATTCATTGATGAATAATTGTTTCATTTATTTGCCAGTTTACCATCAATCAATCTCTAACATGTGCAACTGTATAATAAGCAATATTCATTCTTTGTTGTCAACGACCTGCATTGTATTAAACTAAACTAAATTGTATAGTAATTGATTCGCTCATATTTAAAGTGTACAGTATAGTAGTAGATTTTGCTCTTGTTCATCCATGATGAAGTATTTTATATCTATTTTTAATATACAACCATTGGACAGTGAATTGATTACCATAAGAGAAACAATTCTTAAATTTAATCTGTTCTATCTGTCAGTTTTTTTTATGTATTGATTCAAATCTATTTCAATTTAGTATAGGGTTTCAGTAAGATGACACAGTAATCTAGTATGCTAGTAATAATATCAGAATGTGATTTTTATTGTTAAATAGAAATAATGATAATTGTATCTTTTAATTTATTCTTTCCTCCACAGCATATTGGCGACCGTTTTAAGCCCAGCAGTCTCGTGAAGACCGATGCCATTTTAAATCTAGATGAAGATACTGTACTTACTACAGATGAGGTTGGTAATAATATTGTTTGAAGAAAAAGGATATGGCTTGTTAATCTTATTAGTATGGTATTAGTTTAAATTATTTTTCCTTTATTTTTTTTTCTGTTTTGTACTAAAGTGTTTGTTTTTAAGACAGGGTCAAAATTTAATTATACTAAATGTGACTTTGTTAATTTCATGGGTGGTTCAAGGAGGGTGAATATAGTACAGTGGCTATCCACTTTCTAATATTCCCCAAAAATCTCTAGTTCTAGAATAGTGCAAGCCTTCTAAACAAGTTTTAGAAAAGTCATTTTTACCAAATGCTCAACATTTGAAGGGGACATCTCCTCTTATTTATACCTTCACTCGCCCCAGACATAGACTCTCTTCTCTAACTTTTTCCCCATTACCCAAACTGCTGCTATTTATATATATATATACTCGTCATTATCTTCACCATTTTTCGATCTGAAATTTGGCGAAATTTAACATAATAGTAAACAGACATGTTAGAATACAGGAAAGTGCATTTCCAGGCCTCTAAGAAACAAAAATGTTAATATATAGGGAAGGGCTCCCCAGACCCGCCATCTAACCAAATTTTTTACACTACCTACTGTAGCTACTCCCATTCTCCAGATCCATCACTGAGTATATATATGTATTAAAAAAAAAAAAAAAGAAGTTTTCAGTTAACTGTGTCATGTTTCCTTGTGGGTTGAAATTTATTGCTGTGATTAGCCTAATAACCTCATTTTAATCGTCTTAAGGGTAGCAAATAATAAGTTATAAAAAAAAACATAGTGATAAGAATCACACTGTTGGAGAAAAAAGACTTTATCTAGAATGATGTGTAATGCATATTTTGTAAACTCATTTCACTCCTATCCAAAGTATTTATTTAACTGTTCCCACATGAGTAATTCAAAACTCCCCATACCTGACAAATGAATGAGGGTGTCTTAACCTGTCGCTTGGGTTTGTTAAAGAACTGGTTGATTGATGGCTTAATTACATCATTTACTAATTAGTGGACTAGCATCCTGTGATTGATTCATTGACGTCCTCTTAATCAAACTGATGTTTGCTCAGAATCGCTGTAGAGTTTTATTGCAGTGTATGCCTGTTAGTGTACAGCATGCCTGTTAGTGTATGCCTGTTAGTGAATTTACGAATGATGGCCAGTGGGAGTTGAAGGGGTCCCAAGTTGGGAGAAGCCACTTTCGGGAAATCTGTCTAAATGAGCTTTTTTAGCACATTTAATTTTATTTTACTATGCATGATGATATTCATCAGCACAGACTTCCGAAAGACAGTTTAAAGTAATAAAAACATGCAAATATCATGAATTTGCGGGAAATGGTTAATTTTCCGGGAGATCCTTGATTTGATTGCAGGAGGCTTTCCCAATTTCCGCGATTTTGAACCCCTGAGGTTGGTGCTTTCTCACTACACTAGTACTGTTTGGTTTTTTTGTTTTTTTAAATAGCTCCTACTATCATTGTTAAGGTGGTTGCTATGTGCTGTCATGTTGTGCTACTGTATGTTATATTATTGTAAAAGGGTCAAAAGCCGGAATGCAAATAGATGTGCTAGGCCATAGAGTTGAGCAAAAGCAAAAATTGTTAGGTTCAGACTTTATTGGTAATGTGTATAAATGATTTAGTAATTAATATATAAATAAATTTATATAAATAATACTAAATAACTCTAATAATAATGTTTCTTTATGTACACATCCCAACTCATTTAAACATTTTTATCTTAAATTACATCTCAGTATACCCTACTCTCGGTGTCATCACACACACAAGTTGAGGACAAAAAACTAAGAAATGCCATAATTGATAGGATACAGTATTTCATTCTTAGAATATAGAAATATATGAAAAGTTAACTAAAAATTATATAGTTGTTTTGATATTGTGATTTATTTTAAAATCCAAATTTAAGTCTCTTTTTTATGTTCTGCAGAGCCTGTTGTGGGTACAATATTCCTTTTGGTCTGTTAAAATAGTCATGCAAAGAAGAAATATTCAAAGTGACATTCTAAGTATCAATGATCTCTGGTTATGAAATCACATTCATTTTGATATTATAACAAGACTTTCTTTTATCTTTTGTTTATAGATTGATTTTGCATTTAGTGTATGGAAATCATTTCCAGAGCGGATTGTTGGATATCCAGCCCGTTCCCACTACTGGGATGAGAGCCAAAATCGATGGGCTTACACCTCCAAGTGGACCAACGAATACTCCATGGTGCTTACCAGTGCAGCTTTTTATCACAGGTGTGTTTATATATCACTTTTTACTACTTTTTTCTAGTTAAAATTAATCTGATTGAATTATATACTGTATTTTTATTGTGGCCTTAAATTTTCGAAAATTTTGATTCTTTTGTGTAAATAGAAATCTCTTGACAATGGCCAGAATTGTCAAGAGATTGTCAAGGGGGCTGCAATGTTATTGTTTCCGCTGGTTATTGGATCCAAAAATTGGAAAAGCTGTACAAATTTCAACCTTCATTTCCTTGGGGAGTTACCTAGTCATACTGCATTGCATACACAAATACATTCAATAACATGATATCCTACCAAGTACCCATTTATACTCTTGGGAAGAAAGAGAAAGAAACATAGGTAAAGTACTTTTCCCAAGGACAAAATTAAGCGAAATGCACAGCCAGGGATTCAAAAGTCTCGACCTCAAAATTAAAAGCTTAAACCACAAAAGCTGCAGAAACCACTCCCACTGAAATGTTCTATTTTGAGAGAGTTGGAGAATATCATTGTCACCCTCAATCTGATTTTAACCGGTTTGAATTGTCATTTCAGTCCCACAGTGCTACAGGTGTTTCTGTTCAGAATTGGGGCACATCCCTCTTTAAAGTCTGAATATTATCACAATACACATTGCTACACCTGTTTGATCACAATTGAAGCAGGACAGAGTTCAGAGTATATACACTGAAAATTGTTGTGGTTTCTGATCCATGTTGTGCTGTGTACTCTTTGTTTTTCTGTTTTTTATTATTTCTGCAACAGTCCAGGTGAAGAAAATATTCAGGTTGATATTCAATCCTCTCTCAGAGGTCATTTACAATTGATTGCACTTAATTCAGTTCGTAATCAAATATTTTCTTTCGGCTTCAAGAATCAATATTTCTAATGATTAATATTTTAGTGCATGGATATCCAATTTGCCAAGTGTGGTATTTAATTGACTGATGTGTGAGGACTGCAAAAGTGCCCTAGCATACCCTCAAGCTGACCTCCGAACTCTCTTTCTTTTCCCTGCAGATACTACAATCATCTTTATACAGAGACTCTACCGAAAGTATTGTTGGATCATGTGAACAGCATCAATAATTGTGAAGATATTTTAATGAACTTCTTAGTAGCGAGTGTAACACATCTTCCGCCAGTTAAAGTCTCTCAGAGGAAATGCTACAAGCAACTTCTTATGGGTGAAGACTCAAGGGTTAAGCCTTTATCGTTCTGGAGGGCGGCAGACCATTTTCCACAGAGACAAAACTGTTTGAACCTCTTTGCAGAGATCTTTGGTAAAATGCCTCTGACACGCTCCCAGATGCGGTTAGATCCGCTGCTATACCAAGATCCCGTTGCAAATTTACGCCGCCGCTACCGAACTATTGAGCTAGTTAATGATGGATGCAAACCGTCATGACCTATTTTGATTGTATGCTTCTCATCTATAGCTTTAAGTGCGGGTGTAGGAAGAAAACATCGGCGCAGCAGTTGTTATGTTCACATTAAAATTCGACAAAACTCAAAGAGAATGGAGATGTAACAAGAAACAAGATAGTTTTAAGTTATTGGAAAGTGATTAGTTTTGAAATTCTTAAGCAAAGCAGATGTTGAAATTCACCATCTGAAATTTAATTCAGCAGAAAATTCCTTTCAAAGAAAGTTTTTTTGTCTAAAAGAAATATAAACATTGGTAGTATGAGTATGATTTACAGTTTTGTGAGTTATTTGATTGATTGGAAAGAATTCCAGATAGGAAACTTCAGCTGATAAAGGAGGAAAGCAGTATCGTAGGAATAAATTTCACTATTATGTATGTGGAATTTTGAAAGAGTACCATGAAGAACGTAAAGTACTTGTATTAATGTTCTATGTGCAACATTTTTAATTTCACCAAGAATGTGTTGGAATTACAAGAGTAAAATAAAGAACATAATATATCCGCAATTATTCTTGAACAATCTAAGAAATTATGACTAGGTGAATTAGATTTTCCATTCCACATTTTAATCTCAGAGTAATGCAGTTATTTTTTATATTTTTAAATAAAGCAGCGGAGTTAACGTTGTTTTATGTTAGTACCGTATTATGAGTATCAGAAGTCTATTAGACAGCTCTGCTAGACTTTGTATAAAAGTGTGTGTGAGCGATTTTTGTACATTAAGTTTTTTCTTATGGAGAGTTGTTGCGTTCATTAGCGAGTGTGAACTTTTATAATCGGCATTTTGATATAAAGTTGTATGAAATTTAAATATTCATGAAGTATTATTGATTTTAAAAAATAACAAAACATTCTCAGTTGTAAGCTCCAAAGTTTGAAGAGAAGAACAGTATCTAAAGCCCTGTGTAGACTATCAAATTTTATATGACAAAAAAACTGATGTATGCCCATATATAGTCATGATGTGCCTATATATGGTCATGATGTGATGTCATCATGACCATATTTAGGCATGTCACATGTTTTTGTCAAATAAAATGAGATTATCTGTACCTAAGGGTCTAAGGAAAGAATAATTATGAATACTTAAACATTTTCTTGTTATATAGGAACAGTACCCTAAATGACCTAATAAGTTCAGTGCGGTGCTTATTCGAGAACGGTGCTTATTCTAGAGTACCATTTATTAACAGCATCGCTTTTTCAAGCACAGCACTTAGGCCAAAAAGAAACAATTTTTGTGTTGGCCACGTTTTGGGAAAATTCAAAAAATAGGTAGGTCAGTTGGAAAGCTTTTTTCCCCCTTTTTTTTAACAACCAAATATGTGTTTACACCTAAAAAATAGACAAATAATACAACAATTTTTAAATCGCATCGCTTACTATCCAGCAAATAAAAGCACTCAAATGCCGACCCTTACTTTTGTAAAATTTAAGTCGGTTGTGAATGGCCAACACAACAATGCGTCATTTTGTCGAGAGCGCCACTTGAGAGCGGAGCTTATCAGATCATTTACAGTATGCTAACTTATTGTTTGCAAAATTTAGATCATTTATGATCTGCAAACGTAATTTATAAGGCATTATGCCAACATATTTTTTGAAAATTAATGAAATGATGTTATTGTGGCAAGAAATTGATCATGTAAATTATGTTTAGGACTGTATCATAACATTTTTTAAGACCATTTTTTTATATATTTTTTCCAAATGTATATTTTTATGTTCAACTAATAAATATAATACAAAATTATTCATGTTAAATTGTGTATTTTATGAATATGTTATCTTTATTAATCAACCATTAGCTTTTGTAGACATCTGAAGAACCAAGAAACATTTGAAATACATGTCATATCCTGGTTAAAATGTTATAATTAAAACTAATAAATTTCGGTAATCGATACCTCAAATTTTATTTATTTATTTCAATGACAATATGTAATATAAATATAATAAGGTAAGAATTTGGACACTTTTTATGCAGTAAATATTTATTAAGATAGACTCTCATCGCCTAAAAGCCTCTGCAATTATATTCATATGTCTTATTCTACAAACAATATTATTTAATTAGTTATTTAGTGATTATATAAAAAAGGATCTTATGCTCAGCTTATTTCCATTTTGATTTCCAAAGTACTGTTCTTTTATTTTCATACATACAATATTTGTTTTAGGATTAAACAAAATAATTTTAATACAAAACATTGGGATAGATGTGACATTTTTAACCTCAGAAACTTTTTTACTTGTGCTTTTGTTAACAGCTTTTGATAAACCATACCAAATATCTTCATAAACCGGTTTCGTTTGTATTAGTTTGTGGAGTAATCCAAATATTTAGTTTTCATATATTCATATACACAGGTTACCAAAACCAAAAAGTTGCTCTGTATATATCAGTTTATGTGATAATGTTTTAAAGTTGAGTATTTAACAACTATGATTTAGAAGTACAGTAATAATATTTATGTATTATAAATATTATTACTGTACTTCTAATAATAGTTACGTATTATAAATCTGCTGAATAATACAGAATGTTTTGACTTCATTTGCAAACAATGGTTAGCATTTGGAGTGAGTTTTCATTGTAGGAGTAGACATATGCTGATAAAAACAGCTCTCTCTATCTCTAATGAATAAATAGCATATTTTCCTATAGAACCTGTATTTTTAACTATATTTAAGGCAGAATCGTCTAGAAAATGTACTGATATAGGTCTGCTTGAATTGAAAATTGTGATTTAATTTGTGTGTTAATGCTTATCTATTGGACTACTTTAACTGTATTTTTCCCTTAGTTTTATCTACCGGCACTCCATCTTCTGGTTGTATAGTTAGAGCATTTGGATCTAACAATCCTTGGCCCCAATATATTTTGAATGGACAAATATTTGTTTCAATTGATTTGGTCTGATGAATTTTGTAATTTATTTTTCATTTTAGAATGGAAAAACAGTCTGAATGTAATTGATCACGAAAAAATACAAATGAATAAACGTGTTTATCGGCGTTGGGATTCTATAATCACTGAATAAACTGTTAACATTACTATGGTGACCATGACAAGTTAAGCATGTCATTACTTAACCACACACATTGACAAAAAAAAAACTGTTGTATGCCCATATTTAGTCATGATGTGCTTATAAGTTTTTGTCAAATAAAATTTGATAGTCTGGACAGGTCGTTGTTTACTGTCACATCCACGTGCCCACTCACTGATGCAAACGTTCTAAAGATGTTGCATCCTCCTGCAATTACAAGTTAAATTATCGCAACATTTTGTGTCACTGTAGATAATTTTTCCCATGTTTCGTTAACTTTACTATGCAAATGGCGTGTCTTTTAGGCAATAAAAAACAATCCCCTCGATACATAGTTACATAATTAATGTTCAATTTGTATTATGATACTGTATATGAAGATATTTTCCAGTAAGGTGTGTGTAATCTTCGACCTGCAGCTGTTTATTTTTCTCACTTGCAAACAGTCTGACTGGTTGGTAGATGTTTGATTATGATATACTGTGATACTTATTTTGTTTTTTTCATTTATAAGTGATGCAACAATTGACCAGCGTAGTCTACCAATGAATAAAAAAAAAAAACTACAGTGAACATGAAGTTCAATGTATCATGATCTATTCATTCATTTTCAATGTAAAGTAAATTTAGTACACAAAGGCATGACATTTTTTATACCCTGTCTACCAAACCAATGATGATTTCAACTAAAAATTTAATTCTATTTATGGCCAATTAGTGCACCCACCTCCACAAAAAAATTGGAATTTTCAGAAAAAAAGTTTTTCTTTATTTTTATTGTATGCCCACCACTGCTTTGAAATCTCCAAAAATAAAGTAAGTATATTTCTTCCTAATTATATAAATTTAAAACATTTAACTATCTCATTACTACACTGTTTACATTCACCAATATAATTTTTTTTTTAGTTTCTCCTCCGTCTGGATGTTTCCAGCAAAAGTATTTGCTAAATCAGGAGACAAATTTTTTTTTTTTCCTGCCCTATAATGACAATCTTTGAAGAAATAAGTTCGCGAAACAAGGTATGAAAAAAGGTCTTGCCTAATTCACATGCTAACAAGAACATACAACTAATAATAAAGGCACTGTAGATTGAAGATGTGTCAATTTGATTGACGCTAGAATGATGAACAAAATATGATAATGCTGATGAGGACAACAATGATGCGTGGATGATGATGGTGAGTTACTTCGAAAAAACATTATGCAGTTGTTTAAAAACACAATGGGATGCAATGTCGTGATTAAAATACACTTACATCTTAGTAGTAAACTGTATTCTACTTAAAACCAATATCAGTAACGTGGGATAAAAATATAGAACGACAGATATGGGCCTACACATTGCTATTATATGTGCATGACGCTATTACACTACAGAGATAATAAGAATACGAATGATATTGATTTTTGATAAAATTTTTATGTGAATGGTAATCACTAAAGACAACACTTTTAATTGTCTACACGCCACACTATTGATTAAAAGCAAAAAGTTCACCAAACAAAACAACTAGATATTATTAGGCACAAGAAGCTCTGGACGATTTTTTTTTTAGTTGATTCCGTCCAGCATAAATACAAAAATACAACATCTAATGATTACGTTATCATATTCAGTAGACTATACTATGTTTCTTTGAAAGCCTGAAATAGCCGTGCATCTGTCACATAACATTAATAAACCCATATCATATAGGGCTATACAAAGTGCACATGCCATCAAAACCAGGCCTATTAGTTCCAATCAATTTTTTTTTAATTTAATGTTAGGGACTAGACTTATATAATAAGTGACGTGTGCCCCCGATGGAAAGGCGTAGTTTTTCAAATAAAGTATTATTATTATTTTTATTATTATTATTATAACATCTTATTCTTGAGTTCCAAATTCGAAAAGCAATCATTTCTAATTACTGTATTACGAAGGCATCGTTTAAAAGGTTAAGACATGTTTTAAATGTTAAAGAAAAGGTACAGAAAGAGAGAAAATTTATATACTGTATATATATTTATCTTTCTTTGTTGATTTATATATATATATATATAGGCCTACATATATATATGTATATGTATATATATACACATATAGGCCTATACATATATATCATCTTAGAAAACCCTGTTCCTCCAGGTTGGAGGTTGTGCAGAGGATTAGTAATCCACTCACGGAAAAATAACTTTTACTACAGAAACCAGCAGATCATTATATGCTCCAACTGAAAATGCAGATGATGAAGCAAAAGACGACTTCTATGAGCAACATCAAAGAGTCATCGAAAATGTACCAACACATGATATAAAGATTGTTATGGGTGATGTAAATGCAAAGGTAGGAAATAAGCAAATAAGTAATGACACAATAGGAAGAGAAGGTCTCGGAAACATGAATTTTAATGGAGAAAGATTGATAGATTTTTGTGCTCTCAACACTTTTGTCATTGGTGGAACATTGTTCAAGCATAAAGATATCCACAAGTACACATGGCAATCACCCGATGGGCACACACGCAACCAAATCATTTTATAATTTCAAAACGACATCGTTCATCACTCCTTGAGGTTAGAACAAAAAGAGAAGCGGATATCCATAGTGATCACAACCTACTGATTGGAACATTGAGAATCAAGTTAAAAGGAAAGAAGAAGAAGAAATCGGTACGTACCGTATATGAATCAAATAAATTGAAGTGTCCAGAAATTCGACAACAGTATGAAAAAGAGGTCAAAAACGCTTTAGGAAAAGTTTCACACGTTAAACATCCGAATTTTGAAAACGAATGGAAAGAAACTCAAGCAGCCTTTGGAAAAGAAGGTTCTTGGCACACGAAAAGGATCTAGTAAACCCTGGATATCAGTTGATTCATGAAAAGCTATAGAAAAAAGGAAGCAGCTGAAAATGCAGTACGAAGAAGCCAAGTCCGAGCGAATCCGAAAGATAAAACAAGAAGCATATGAGGAAAAAGACACTGAGTTAAAAAGAGAGTGAGATCAGATAAAAGAAAAATGATTGAAGATGCAGCCAAAGAAGCCGAAAAAGCAGCTGCAAATGGTGATATGAGTTACGTTTATAAAATTACAAAAAGTCTAGCTTATAGAGGAAAAGGAAAGAAAACTGGAATAAAAAATTCTAGCGGCGAACTTCTGACATCAGAAGAACAGATCAGAGACAGGTGGAAAGACTATTTTGATAAAACCTTGAATCAACCTTCAAGGAGCAATAACAGAGAACTTCTAGAAATGAATACAGATGATTTTAGGAATGTTAATGTCAACCTGGGTGAAATAACAACACAAGAAGTTAGAAACGCAATGAGAAAAATGAAGAACGGGAAAGCAGCCGGCTTTGATGGAATTACAGCAGAAATGTGGAAGTCATGCAATGATATAACCGAACGAATTCTAGTAAACCTCTTTAACAAAATACTGGCCACAGAGAAAGTACCAGAAGATTGGAAGATGAGTCTGATCGTAATTCTACCAACAAATAGGTGATATAACTATTTGTGACAACTACAGGGGAATTTCCCTGCTATCTACAGCTAGCAAGATCTTTGGAAGAATCATCATTGAGAGAATTAGAGTTAGCGTAGACGAAGTATTAAGAAAAGAACAAGCTGGATACAGACGTGGGAGAGGGACCACTGAACAAATTTTCATGTTAAGAAACATTATAGAGCAGTCTCTTGAATGGAATTCATCACTTTATTTAAATTTCATCGACTACAAAAAAGCTTTTGACAGTATCAAAGAGATGCGATGTGGAAAATTTTAGAATTGTACAATCTACCAAATAAGTTAATTAACATAATTCGTAATTGGTATGATGGAAGCCGCAGCGCTGTTATTTCTGATGGTAACCTTAGTGAATGGTTTGAAGTACACACCGGAGTAAAACAAGGATGTGTGCTCTCTGGATTTCTTTTCATTATTATTATGGATTGGATAATGAGAAACACGATTTAAAGAAGAGGAGAAATGTGGCATTAGATGGAAATTTACCAGAACACTTGAAGATCTCGAATTTGCAGATGATGGCGCCCTCATTTCAAGCAGGAAACAACATCTTCAAGAGAAAACCGACAGGCTGACTTCATATAGTTTACACACAGGCCTTGTAATCAACTCAAACAAAACAAAAATTATGAGAATCAAGAACACAAATAATGATCCAATAGTAATTGATAATAATGATATCGAAGAAGTAGAAAAATTCACTTATCTAGGATCACTACTGTCTAAGGAAAGAGGCACTGATGAAGACATCAAACATAGAATTTCACTAGCAGGAAATGCCTTTAGAAATCTCGGGAAAATATGGAATTCAGCAATATACACAAAGAAAACAAAACTCAAATGCAAATGTAATGTCAGTACTTCTACATGGAAATGAAACTTGGAAAGTAAATAAAGGAGATGAACATAAACTAAATGTTTTCCAGCGAAATGCTTAAGAAAGATAATGAAATACAGGTGGCCAATGAAAATCACCAATGAAGAACTTTACCAAAAGACAGCAACTAATGAAATCAGCAGAGAAATATTGAAAAGAAAGTGGAAATGGATCGGGCATGTGTTAAGGAGAGGTCCTGAAGATAATGCTTTTATTGCCCTAACTTGGGCACCAGAAGGAAAAAGAGACCGAGGAAGGCCCAAAACCACTTGGCGGCGGACTGCACAGATGGAAAGAAGAAAGCTAGGCTTCAACAACTGGAAAGAAACCGCAGTTGTGGCAAAAGACCGGAAGAAGTGGAAGGAAATTATTTACGAGGCCTCAATCTCCAAATGAGGAGAAGCGAGCGGTAAGGTAAGGTAAGCAGACAGCAAATACATCTTAAGAAAACCACAATAATTTTCAAACTCAATACCATATAGGCAAAGCCTAATGAATTTTATTAATCAAAACTCGGTATACTATATATCTTCAGTGAAACGATTGCTAACATGCAATCTATTTAAAGGGAGTGAACAACTGTGAAGCATTGTATTTTAAATAAATTTGAATTGAACCATGGTTTATGGTTAATTACATATATAGTATGTATGTGAGGATTTTTTTTCAATTTAGCTTATCAGAAACTTTTTTTAAATGTATAGTTTTGTTGGGTTTTTTTAGAATTGGACTAAGCAAAATAAATGAACATGCACAAAGATTTTCAGGAAAAATTTAAACGATGAGTAGGACAGTTTGTGCCCGGTTTTATGTTACAATAAAGGCGAGAAAATAAAATGAAATCGTGTGCGAGATCGTACTTAGCTTAATCGTTGATGGCGCTACGCCTGTCAAGTTTATCGCCGCCACCACAACAAAAAAGAAATCTGCATTTACGTCACACGTTGCTTTGGGTGATAACAAACAAGATGGCCGATTATGGTAAGGATTGGTAATTTTCATATCCAAAAAATACTCGTTTAAGCAAAGTAATAAGGAACATTTAAGTCTGAAAGTAATGAATGGAGTTTCAGCAACTATAATTACTCGTGAATACTAAAAAAATGTGTGATTGTTTTTAAAGGGCCGAGAGAATGTGTAGTGTATAACTTCTCTGTTGTTGTTCTGACCACCACTAGGCCTAGGCCTAGCTAGGCTAGAGTGGGCTTGGCTAGGGGATTTCTTGCCTAGTGCCTATCAATACCAAACGTAGGCGTAGGGTCTAGGCCTTCGTGCACCTTTAATAAAATTTAAGGTTGAAAAATATGCTATTTTGGTTGAAGATGTTTGAGCTAAGTGTAGAGTAGTTTAGGCCTAGAGGGCAAGCGAGCATTTTTATTTCTTATTTTGTGACCTTTTTGCAAAAATGGTCATGCAGCCCTTCTTTTTCAGAATTGTGCAGTCGGATTTCTATTCCTAATTCTTTCGCGGAGGATAACTTCCCAGCACAGGCCTTATTTTACTGGCTGGTTGTGGACTAGGCATAGCCTGCTTAGCCTAGGCTAAAAACCTTTTTTGTTTTCAACAACCCAATAAAACAAGCAAGATACAACAAGTAATTTTTATTCATACTGACAATCTGGCTTTTTCATGCAAAACAATTCAGAAAATTGCATACAAATATCAGCCAACACTTCATTTTGTTTTTGTTTTTTTAATTCCATAGGGTCAAGTACTTTTTAGACTTGTTTGACCACAGAGTACACAACGCACAGATAAGTCACTGATCCTGGATTTTAGGATCACAAGAGGATGGAATCTTCAGGGGGAAAAAAGGGCAAGAAAGGGAAAGGGAAAAAGAAAAAGGGACCAAGAAGAGTTGAACATGTTGAGGATATTGAACTTGAAGGTTTAATATATTTGTGTATAAATTTATAATAATAATAATAATCATTATATTAAAGGTTAATAATAATGAATAGGCATATCATATTATAATGTTTTTGAGTGCAATGGAAGAATATATTTTAATAAAATTTATTCAACTTTGAACAGTAATAAACATAAAATAGCTTCTTGTCATGTGATATAGTATGGTAAATGAATTTAGTTCTAATTTTCTTCCAAGTTGAACAGATTAATTTTGAAATTACAAAAAGAATGATGCAATTTATCATGAAATGGCATGAATACCAAATTTCACTTGATGTTTAATCCACCAATCAAATGACAAGGATCTATTTATGTGTGTTAATTATCAACCAATGAGATTACAGGTATCTAAATAAGGTTGCATAATATAAACTATGTATTTATATTTAGCAAATTCATTGATATGTAAGTATTAAATTTACAGGAAACGTGCCCCAAGAAGAATTTCCAAAGGTAGAAGTAGCGCGCCGTCTACCTTCATCAGTTGAAAGTATAAATGAAACAATAAGTAGCCTACCTCAAGATACTCAAGGTAATATTCTCAATTTATTTTTTGTCTATTGGGCCAAGGGTAAAATGATTAGAATGGATAGCGCAGTGGTTGTGATTCTGTCTGAGTCTTAAGGACGGTGATTTCATTCTCACTCACAGAATTCAAATGAAATCGTTGTATAATAATTGTATTACACTTGGTGTATTAAAACATGAACCTAGTAATTAACCTGTTCAGACAGCATTACATCCAGAATATATTTATAAAAAGGAAAATAATAATAATAATAATTATTGTTATTATTATTATTGCTATTCTTGTGTAGCACAAAAATGCTAAGATTTATGTACTTTACAAACACACAGACACTAAGGAAGCAAAGGAGTGGGGGAAGAAGAGGGCAATGAGAGAACAAGATGTGTTTTGAGTAAAGCCTTGAAATTCTCTAGTGTGGATGCTTGCTTGATTTATTCAGCTAGTTCATTCCACAGAGTGGAAGAAGCAAAAGGAAATGATCTTTGACCTAAGATAGTATATTAGCAACTTGAAAGTCCATCAATGGCTTAATAATAAATTTAATTTACAATTTAAATTTAGAAAATAAACGTGACAAGATATATTACCGTAAATGCTTGAATAAGAGCCGCTCTGAAATATGCGCCACACCAAACATGATTTTTTTGTGTTAAGCGCCTCTCTCGAATAAGCACTGCACTGAAGCTTCCAAAAATGTTACATGGTCCGCGACACTTATTAAAGCATTTACGGTATTTATCATTTTGTTTCTGGTATTTAAAGGAAAGTGAAGGAAGTATTCAATTTGTGAGACCATATGTTATTTATCATTTTGTGTTTGGTTTTTCTAGGAGATAAGAGTAAGTTCAAAGTTCGTGAGACCATTAGTCTCGTGCCAGATGAACTTGCACCAGCAGAAGAAGCATCACCTTCAAAACAAGATGTGGCGCAAGATGTCACACGAGATGTCGCACAAGTTGTTGAGAAGAATGAACTTGAAGGTTTGATCTTTATGTAAACAATTTGTATGAAAAATATTAATTAATACTATGTCATAATGTATTCATGCTATTGATATTAATATCATGTCATGTAACACTATGGATATTCTTCTGACATGCCGTAGTACATTAAGATAGCAAAACATTCACAGTGATTTTCACATTTCATAATAATGAAGAAGTAACAACAAATGAATTTTGTTGCTGTTTATGTCTTACTATTCCATATGTCAACAGTGCCTCACCTTTACAAAAAGCAAATAAATAATGTGTGAATAGGTAGAATATTTGAACGAGACTGATGGAATCATTCCATTCGGCAAGGCCTTTTTATACCTTATTTAGCAAACCTGTCACCCCGCCAATAATGATGATTTTAAATAAAAATAAGTTTGCATTTTTCGCCAAATTAGCGCATCCGCCACCAGAAAAAAATTAATTTAAAACAATTTTTTATTACGCCCGACACTGCCTTGAAATCTCCAAAAATTAGACATGTATATTCCTTCCTAATTATATAAATTTAAATCATATAACCATCCCATTACTACACTATTTTGATCCTTTTGGCTAAGAAAACATAAGGTATAAAAAATGCTTGCCTTACATACTTTTTCACAGAAGCAAAGAATTAAAGTTTTTAATTTATTCTTATGCAGCCTATAATCAACCAATCAAATTGCAAGAGTCTAATTAGGTGTAATGTAATAATATTTACCGTTAGATATAAAAGATAATATATTTAGTTTTTGAAAATTACATTAACAGGAAGTGTGCGCCAAGAAGGATATCCACTACGACAAAGAGGCAGAAAGAAAGGTAAAAAACCTAATGTACATTAAACAATTGACAGTAGAAATAATTAAAGTAGGCTACTTTGAAATAATCAAGGCAATATTCCCGGTAAAAGTTATTTCAGCATGTTCTCATCTTATGGACAAAGTGTCAAATTATTGAAGCGGATGGCACTTGTAATTCAGTCTTTTCAATCTTAAGGTTGGTAATTTGATTCTCACTTTTTAGTTCCTATGCATGTAATGCAATAGGAACTATTGTAATCACTCTTAGTCACATTTCTTTTGTTTTTTATTGTGTGTAGTATGTGTGTGCATGTAGACATTTATGCAAATGCGCATGCGTCAAAGAAAAGTTTTCCAACATTTTGTTTTACATCGCGATGTGAAGTTCGATGTGAAGTTTCTGCAGAGTTCAGTTAGGGCTCACGCTAACCGATCGGCAAGTCGGCATGCATGAAACCTTTTTGGTTTTACGGCAAAAAAGTCAACTGCTGTGGCATAGGTATTTTGAAGAAGGCCTAAAATAAAACAAAAAGGTTTTAATACTTGCTGAAATACATCGTTTTTTCATTTAGATCTCCATTTTTCACTAACTCCATGCGACGTTTTTTTCAGTTGTATGAGTATTCCATAGAGCTATTAAACAACTAGAGTGTTGACAA
>NW_022751954.1:508711-511211 GCF_011630105.1 Anneissia japonica
TATATATTGTATGTATGTTTATTTATTTATTTATATTTATATATTTTATTTATATATATATTATTTATATATATACACATATACATATATATGTACATGTATACGTATATATATACACGTATACATATATATACATGTATATATATGTATATATACATGTACATATATACATAATATACATATATATACGTATATATATACACGTATATATATATATGTATATATATACATGCGGGGTTACTTGTAACCTATTTACACCAACTGTTCCTTCACTAAAAGTTCATGGTCATTCCATTGATAGCATCTCACACAGGACAAATTTCACATGATTTTGTTTTTGATATTTCCAGTAGAAAGAGGGAAGGTCCGTGAGATCAATAGAATCATTCCTGATCCTTCAGTCCAAGATGCAGTGCAACCTGTCACGCAGGTTTTTGAGCAAAATGAGCTTGAAGGTTTGATATAATTATTTGTGTAAACATTTACAAAAATCATTATGAAAAGAAAGATACTAATTAATATTAATAAAAATTAATTCATAATATATCCATATTTTTTATCACATGCCAAGGCTTTGTTATTTTTAATATAGTTTGTTGTCTACTACATATTCATTCAAGCCATTGTACATTTACCCAACAACAAAAAAAACATCTTCACCGAAATAAATTATTTTGTCCTATCTCACAAAGTCATTTGATTGGTCGATTTATATAATTACCCATATTGTCTGCATACAAAGGTTTAAAACATCAAAGGTAGGATGCGATCAATCTAGGTTTTCATAATTTATACTTTTTTACAGCAACAAAGTGTAACAAATACATGTAGAACAAAAAATTGTGTACTTTTTTATTGAATTGATATATTAATATATTTCATGTAACCCTATAATCAACCAAATGGCAAGAATCTTATTAGGTGTTTTTTAAAATGTAATATTTACATTGGATATAGGATAATTCATTTAGTTTTTGTAATTTAACAGGTAATGTGCGCCAAGAGGAACATCCACCGCTAAAAGTCAAAAAGAATGGTAAACAAAAAATATTTCCTTTAAAAAAATGCAGCAACTTTGTATCTTATTCAACTTGTGTATACAGCTACTTCCAAATTTATCCTATGAGTAAATTTTGTATCATATTTAAGTTAGCCTATATGCTTATTTATTGTTAAGGATAGGCCTAATTTTTTACTGCAATATGCATTATACTGTATATGAATTAAAGATTATTTTAAAAATAAAATTGATGTTAAAATAATAAAATTATCCAAACGAATATGAAATTATCAAAGGGTGGGTCATCTAAGATGAGTACCTTACGATATCTCGATAATAGTAAGCCTAACCCTGTTCAGCGTAAGGCACCGTATTTTTCAACATTAACTGTTGAATACCCTGGCCCTACAAATTGGCCAGTAGTAGGGCCTAGGTTGTGTTGTCAGTTTCTACATAGGTTTACATACGTAGATACGACGATAGAGCCTAGTATACTTTTTCCCCTAACGAACACTGATGAACTGGCTGTAAAGATAGCCAAAATAGAGGCTTTCGACCAGCTGGAGTTCTCATTATTTTCCATCCATAACATATATAGTTTCCTGTTTCTATTTCATACCCTCTTCGCAGCCACTGTTTGGTTCCTAAGACAATTTTTTTGGTAATCATAATCTCTTCGCAGCCGCTATATGGTTCCTGAGACGTCTTCGCAGCCGCTATTTGGTTCCTGAGACGTCTTTTTGGTAACTGCGCATGCTCGACGTGGCTCGATAATGTCACTTAACTGCACATGCTCACTGGCTGTCTAGCATCTCCAAGTGCATGCTCACTGTGTTTTTATATATAATTCACGGACATTATCACTTGGTAACTGCGCATGCGCATTGCTTAGTTTGGAATTCCCATTTTTTCGTAGTAAAAGCTACTGCTACCTACAGTTTCTTAATGACTATATCCTCTTGATCGTTACAGCCTAAAGGTGCAGCGCAAAAACCTTATGTAAATTGAGGAATTGAAAGTAGAAATACTGAAAATAGCCAATAACTTCTAGATAATAAAGGGAATATCGATAGTAAAAGTTATTTCAGAGTGTTTTCATCTGGTGGACAAAGTGTACATTTATTGGAACAGATGGCATAGCATTTATGACTTAGTCTTTTCCATTGATTCTCACTCAGGTCACATTGTTATGCCAACTGTTCCTTCACTAGCAACTCATGATCATTTCATTGATGAAAATGGGAACTGGACAAATTTTACATGATTTTGTTTTTTTTTGCAATTTCCAGCAGGAAGAGGGAATCTCCGTTCAACTATTAGAGTCATTCCTAATGAACCTGCACCGGCATCGCCTTTGGTCCAAGATGTTGCACAAGATGTGACCAAAGATATGGCGCAAGTAGTGATGCAAGATGCGAAGGAGGATGTCATGCCAGATGACATGAAAGATGTCATGCCCGATGACACACAAGATACCCCCATTGAAGTTGTTGTACATGA
>NW_022751954.1:516211-530564 GCF_011630105.1 Anneissia japonica
CTACTTGTGTTTCAGCTTGAGGTTATAAGTGCAATTTACTATATGTGGGAAAGACAAGCCAAACCAGTCACTCGTCACAAAAATTGATTTTTAGTTATTAATTCAGGGTTAAACAGTAAAATGTGAGCTATGAAATGGTAAAGGAATCATTTAAATCTGACATTTCGTTAAAAAGTTACAGGAGTTTAAACATAGAGCTGTTTAAAGAAATTTGAGAAGTCAGTGTCCAAATTTTATGGTTTTGGGCATTTCTCAGGCAGAAACCATCACGAAATCGTTAAAAATTGTAGTTTTAACATTGAAAATGAGGAAAATAACAGCATAGCATGATATATAGATATATAAAGGTTAGTTTAGTGTAATAAAGTAGATTTCAAAAATGTTGCCATTCCAGCATGTTTTGGCCATTATCTCTGAAACAGGATTTGCTTGGTTTGGCTTGTTTTCGCCACATATAATGCACCCTTCTTTGGAAGAGGCATGTAAGCCGATGGTTCTATGTGTATGTTGACAGACTCTATATTTGTCAGAAAGAAGAGTAGGTTATTTTATTCATGTGTACAGACTAGTGTTCACAACTATGCTATTGTATATTCAACAAATTTTTTCTCTAATTATAGTTTTTTTTTTATAATTTATTGTTCTTGGTTTTATTTTTTTAATCAGCAACAATTCTTTTTTATTGAATCTTCAAGGTACCTAGCTGGTCAGAAAGAGTATGAGATTGAACTGCAGTTCACCTCTAAGATGTTATCTTATCCTGATCGTGTCAAGGCTGCTGAAGAGGCTGTGGATGGCGAGGAACCTATTGCAGGATCAGCAGTAGAGATGGCATCAGAAGCAGGTACTGCGCATGAGGACAAAAATAAGCATTCAGTCATCTTTTGTTCTACTATTAAACATTTGTCATTAGATGCCTGGCAAAGATTACTGTACATTGGTATATGGCAGCACCCAAGAAGTAGTAGATAATACACTTTATCCATCTCATAAGCTGCCTGGTAAATATGGCAGTACCAAAAAAGAATTACCAGTACAGAGAATGTACCTAATCACCCTTTATTCTGACAATCTCTTGCACTCTATTTTTGGTCTTTGAAGCTCACTCAATTTTGTGCCCTGCTAAATCAAATATGCCCCTACATTCTTCTTTCTTAGTGTATGAGGTGACAAACATCACTTACAAGCAAATTACATAATATTTATGTTTATATAGCAGGAATGCTTTTAGAGAAAGAGAATGATTATACAGGATTCCTTATGCTTCCTATGAAACAAGACCTGAAACACCACAGGGGGCGCTATAATAATTATAAATACTATATTTTGAAATAGGAACTTAGCAACTTGGGACATATTGTAGTATCTATAAATTTAAATATAAATGCATGCTCAAGTTATTAGTAGTAAAAGATGGCTTACATTGTAATTGCTTATGAGAGCAAATCTGTTACAACTTGAATTTTCTAACATCATAAGAACATAACCACATCAATCTTCTCTTAAATGTTTGCCTGTAGGCAGTGAACACTTTAAAGGTTCAACCAACAGTGTAGAACTAGCAGCAGAGGCATCTGAGGAGATGCCTAGCACCAGTCTTGATGCTGTGTCTAAAGGTAAACAGGAATTGACCTCGAGCAATGATACTCTCAACTTCAAGGACTCTCAGGACTCAATTTTTAAGTCTGTAAAGGTATGTAGAACATTGCTGTAAGATAAATAAATTCTCGATATTCTACCAGCTTTTTACCTGCTCACTTTACTCTGGAGTTGAATAGGTTAGTGGTTAAGATGATCACCTTCTATTCTTAGGATCCTAAGTTCAGTTCCTGTGACAGCATGACTTTTTCTCACGACTAAAAACAACTCCACTCCCTAAGCCTCGTAAACGAGACTTTGCTGATAAAAGCGTCACGTTATTTGCATTTATTTAAGAGCCCCTGAATATCAGCCAACCTTATAGGATACACTGGAGGGGTCTCCCTCTATAAATATGGTTAAAAACTGTACAATTGTAATGCCACCTAATGCCACCAATTCTGTGTGTCAGCTGGAGTTTTTGTTTTGCCTTGCTGTAACTTGTCCATTTGTAATTTTTTGCTTGCTTTTTGCAGTCCGATGATGATACAGGAAGCCTTCGCTATCGGGGAACAAAGCACGATCTCCCTTCTACAGCTACTGTGATTGGTTCCCGTAGGCTAATGAAAAAAATTGGAAAACCAGGCCTGGATTCCAGTGACTCTGAGTCGGATGATGAAGATGTAAAGGAACGGGTTGATGGCTTCACTCAGGTCAGAGGAGAACCAGGACTTTACTATAAAGTAAGTTGGATAATAGGAAAGAGATAATGTTGCTCAATGGGTACATAAGTAACTTCATCCTCCCCCTTCCCTCCCCTCCAATTTCCACAGCTGCAACATAAGCAAAGTAAAGTGACATATACAGGTATTTTTCTTTTTAAAGATATTTATCACCTTTGTTCTCAAGATTTTGCTTTCCTAATTTCACAATTAGTTTGCTGTAATTTATTGTAGCATAAAATTTTGTGTAGAATGGTTGCTACCACCCCATTTACCATTTTCCACTTTCTTATTCTCCCAAATCATTTCTCTGCATTCACCTACAATAGATTGCTTTATCAAGTCCCGTTACATTACATTACAGAACACATTTCTTTAGCATCATGTTTGGTTATTTTGTGTTTAAGAAATTTCTATCAATGTTTTTTTTTTTTTAAATAGAAACACTCGCATCCTCCAGCCACTGAATATATGAACAAACTGTATACTATGCTTCCAAAGACTGCCCTCTTGAATCCTGCAAAGCGCAAGAAGAAACTTACATACTTGGAACAACTTGAAACTCACTCATTTGCTGTTCTGTAAGAATTTTTTTCTTTTTTAAAATGTAACAATTAAAAAAATGGAAATTGCACCTCCTAAGTGTAAATAATGTAGTTAAAAAGAAACAGGAAGATCGTCAACTTCTCCAAGCATCTGCCTGTACAATATAATACAGAATCACTGTTCATATGACTTACTATTATTGCTGTTATTGTGATTGTTTTTTTTTTTCATAATTTCATTATTTTCTCCATCAATAGTCGTCCTTTTTCAACAAAAGGCCACATTCACCACCACAGCCAGGAGAAGGTTCAGTATGTGTTCCGTCAGCTGCTGTCGGAGCTTGGTTTGTCACAGTGGCGGTCCCGTGACTTCTGGGTTCTTCTGCTCATGTTCTGTCTCATCTATTTCATTCGTGTGTTCTTGCATTATATTGGACAGTGGGCTTTCCTACAAATTATCAACATTCCAATCAACAGGTGAGATATTTTCATTGGTATTCACTGTCCATCTATTGTGGAATTTCTACTTAGTTATAAGTACAGTATGTTATAATATTAAACCATAGTGATATCTGTACTTATCCTATTCTAAATAACCTATAATTAATTACCAAAAGTGTCAGTTACAGACGTGAGAATAATAGATAAAATGATACTTTATTGCCATGTAATCAAATTCAGAAAATATTAAAGATTCATTATTTAGCAATTTTAAAGAATTATTCTGAATATTTAACAAAATTGAAGTTCTTTACAGAATTCAGGTAATTTCCAGTCATCTGCTACAATCACCTCTATAATACAGGTCTCCCTCCAATTCAGGACCACTTCCAATTTACGACCCAAATGAATGTCTTATATTTTTTTCTTTATAATAATAATTTTTCTAATTAAGACCAAAGCTGCTAAAGACCATGTAAACCCTGGGCCCAAAAGGGATCTTTAATTGGAGGGAGACCTGTATTTTGTCATTACTTTATAATATATTTACTATGTATTTATCATTGTTTCCTCTCTGAACTTTATCTCAAATTAATATACCATTTTTGATGATGAACTAATTTTGTTCCCTAGGTTTGACTATGTTGCATACACCATCTACTTGAACTACCAAAGCAGTCTGTTGTACACACAAGAGGAAATAGCTGTGGTCCTCCTGGGGCCAATGACTAACATCTTAGTCTTTGTTCTATTCCTCCTCTTCTGTTGGGTATTCCAGAAGATTATAGGCTCCTTCCCCAGCATTTTTTCCAAGTTTGTGCTGGTCTTTGGAATCCAGGCTGCTATTTTGGACGTGATATTCATTGCTATAATTGATGCAGCACTCCAGGTATGGTGTTTATAATTAAACGAGATAACGAAAGCTCTCTAACATAAAAAAAAGCATTGAAAACACCTTGCAGTTACATGGTGTTTAATTAATATATTTTTATTATTATATTCTGACAGCGTTACAAATATGTTGGCGGCGATGAGCCAATAGCGGATATGGCCAAACTCTACCATCATTTTGATAGGACGCAAGGAAGCGGTACCATGGGAATCATCCTTACAGTCATTCTCTACGTCTTTGTCATCTTCCTGGCCTGTGTCATCTTCTACATGTACTTTTTAAGGTAAACTTAAATCTTCTCTGCTTTTCCAGGGATTTTTTTTAGATTCAAAGCTCTGTCAAATTTTCTTTGACAAAAAACACTTGTATGCCCATATTTAGTCATGATGTGCCTATATATGGTCATGATGTGATGTCATCATGACTATATTTGTGCATGTCACATGTTTTTTTCAAATAAAATATGATATTCTGGACAGGGCCTTTAATTTAACAATTTTCAAATGTGTGACCTATCCAGTGAGGCAATACAGTAGGATGAATGAAAACAGGATTTTAGAAGTAGATAATCTAATCCTGGCAATTCTTCATAATAATTTTTCACAGTTTGAAAACATTGTTGGTGATGATCAATTTTAGATAACATTTCTTATCTTTTTTTTTTTTCATGCATTTTTTTAATAACAATTTTTTTTGCAATGACAAATTTACAATCTAAATACTTGTTTTACAATTAGACTTCACAACAATGGCCGTATGTTGGATGTTTACCACCGCCTCCATGCTACCAATGACAACTTCTTCACACCATATGACCTGGAGTTAAGCAACCAGGAACTGGCATATATCTGCAAGAAGGCGGAGCAGTGGAGGGGTGAGGAGGGAGAAAGACGCAAGGTTGCTGTGTATGATTACATCTGGGAAGAAGAACAGGTGATTCAATTCTTTTGATCTTAAATTTTCATTTCTCTGTCAAGTGCCCTGCTTCTAATACTCTATGCAACAGCAACCAGCCACTTCCCTCATCTTTGGTCTGTTTGGCGCGCTCTATTTTGAATCATTCTTCGTCTTTATGCTATAGCCTTCTACAGTATGGTGTTAAGTGCATGGAAATTTTTTCAGGCATTAAATCTAACCTTCGTATAATAATTTTCCTGTACTGTATTGTGCGGAGCTCTACTAATTCCTTCCGGGAGTCTACCCACCCGAATGCCCTTTAAAGGGTTCTGGGCGGCTCTACTGAAAACCACAAGGAAAGCCCTACACAAGACCTGTATGATTTTCATGTGTCATGAATTCTTTAGTAACCTATATGAGACCTGTATGATTTGATTTTTTGTTTTGTCTTCAGGCTGAAGAGAATATGTGGGGTGACAAGCGAGAAGTGACCAATGAGAAGCCATTTAAAGAAATACAAATCACACATATCAATTCACTCCCTGCATCTGGATGGCCTCAGAGAGTTACATCGCCACTTCTTACGTTTACCAGATGGAGCTATTGTTGAGGTAAGAGTAGAAGCAATTAAAAACTGTGTTGTCAGAAAGAATAGAATTATTCTCTAATGGCATTACAGTATAATAGTATATTGAAAAATAAAAGTAGAACATAAAATGTAATCATCATTTAGAGCATATTATATTCATTATCATTATAATTAGTAACTGTACTGTATAAAATGGTACTGTATAACTTATTTTTATGACTTCAGCTGTAACATTAGTTTATATACAGTACTTTGACCATACCACTATCGTATGAGAGCTGTAACATTTAAATAACAATATTTTGTGTCCTATTGGGATTCAAACAAATGACCCTAAGATTACTGTTATGTGATTGTTCCATCACTTTGAGGCCAAATTTTGAATACTTCAAAGTATTGAATACTTCAAACTTTTTTTTTATTTTTTATTTTTTTTATTATTCATTTTATAATAATACATACATACATATAAATTACAAAGCAAAAACCACTTAAACATCACACATAAGGAACAAAAAAAAAAACCATTTTATTTTCTCTATTTTTCTACAAAACAAAATCAGCATTATGATTCTAAAAAAAGGAACTTTTAACAAGAAAACATAATAGTCACAATGATTTACTTAAACTTTTCAAAAAGAAACAAAAAGAGAAGGAGAAAAAAACACCATTCTCTGTACAATCCATTAATGATAATTATATTTTGTAATCTTAAAATTTAACATATTTCAATTTCTTATCAAAATTTTTTTCCATTATATAAATCTTTTTTAGTTCCCCTTTGTAGATGGTCATAGACAGTAACAAATTATAATTAGTATTATTCAAACCAAATATTAATTCTTCATTTTTTGAAATTGTTTTAAATTTTTTTGCTTTCCATTTTATGTTTACTTCAAACTTAGATAAACATACTAAACGCAATAAATATAAATATTTATATGCTTATGCCTTATTATTTACAGGTATTCGGTGAAATGGGTGTTGTTGGCATGGACAAGGATATGAAGACTGCCCTCTTGAGAGGAACTCAGGGCATGACACAAATGATGGGGTCAACAACCAGCCTCAAGAGGCCTGTAAGACCAAAAACAACTGGCGGACTTGGCTCACAAGATTTTGCCAACTTGCCTCCTGCAACAGCAATAGGTCAACGACCTATGAGTGGGAGACAGCAACAGGATAGAACATTACCTACAGGGGAGACGCACTCAGTGAGTGGGGCTCGTCCAATGAGTGGTGTGCGGCCAAGGAGTAGCTCTCGTCCGATGACTGCAACACGTCCTACAAGTGGCTCCCGGCCTAAAAGTGGCTCACGCCCTTCAAGTCGTAATCGTCCAAAGAGTGCTTCTCGTCCGGCAAGTGGTAACCGTGCACCAGTTTTGGTTGACAACACAACAACCAATGATTCTGCAGTTTAATGCAGATTTATATTTTCGTAACAGATTTTTTTTTTCAAGATACAGTGTAACTTGCTTCTATGTTTGCCAGGCTTGGACTATGTTCAGTACTATCTGAACTCAAGCCAATCATACATGCATGAAAACCTATTGTAATGTAACAATCAATCATTGAAACAATCAGTCAGTCCTGGGAAACTATTGAGTTGTAACCAGGTCCTGTTGGCTATCTGTTTTCTGTTTTTCACTGAAACTCCCAGTGTTATTTGCCTATCCCCCACAGTACAATAATTTTTCACATAGTCTTGGCTTGATTTTTTTTAAATTAGTGCGCAGCTTGTACATGAATTATAGGTTATGTTTTTAAACTAGGACTATGACACGCGCCTGCATGAAAAAGAGGTGTAGACATCCGCCAAATCGTTGTTTGTTGACAAGTGATAATTTCGTACAAGGTTGATTAGAACCCAAAGAAAGTTACTTAGAATTCAATATTAAGGAATTCCTTGAATCACTGGACCCTAAAGAAATTGAACATTTAATATAGGAATATTCTAGACTTATTTTAAAGACTCAGTCAAGGAACGAAATTGGAAGTAGGCCTTGGCAGGAGGCCTAGATAATGTGAAATCAGCACACGATTTTACCTGTCTGCACAGACCAAAAAGTGATTAACGTATTCTCTCAAATGCTTTTTAAGAAATGTTTGTTTCTTGGAAGTATGTCTATCAACATATCGTTACAAATTCTTCTCGCACAATAATACATTTTATCCGTACTGCTAATATGTAAACGTCGCTAGCTGTGTGTTAGCGCATACTGCAGGACCTTATCAGCATACGCACAGCTACTGTAAATGTAAATACGCACATAGTACACTGATCATATCACTGCAGCAACTGATGACTGCTACAACATTTGGTTATCAAAATTAACATTAAAAGATGGCAATTGGCTTATAAAACAATTAGTAGAGCTGCATGCACTGTGCAGTAGCGGAAAATTATTATACTTAAGTTAGATTTATTGCATTCAAAAACTCAGGCTTTCTTTTGCAGGCCCTCAGGAAATTTGTTCAAGCATTAAATCTAACCTTATAATAACCGTATAATTTCCCTATAGTGAATTATGCGCAGCTCTACTAATTGCTTAATTATGGTTATTAGTTTTATCTTTGATATTATTTTTTCCTTATTATTTAATATTAGAATTGACAAGAATCCACAGTGGTTTGCTACAATGTAACTACATATGAATATTTTTATCATATTATATTTTTAATGTTGAAAGAGAGTACCTTCTTTTCCCCTCTATTATATAAATATAAATTTATTTTGTTACTTTATACTTTCCATTTGCAATAATGATTGCTTAATGTGTGACAATATATTTCTTAGATGAAATAAATGTAAATAAAATTTGACATTAATGATGAACACCTTGAGGTAACATCCATTTCTTAAATTAAGATTTAATATTTGATGTTATTTAAAATGAATATAAAGAATGATAATATCTGTTTGTTACTGTGCGGACTCAAGAATATGGATATTATTTATCATCTTTGACGCCAAGAAATTAGTCGTCTCTGGTTTTATTGAATTTTATCTAAAATTACCTTGATTAACAAATGCCCTTAATTTGGCATGTTAATTAACCCAAATGTGGACTTAAACGGAATATGGCATACCACACCACTGTATTATTCCAAAATGTATTTTAAGATGTTTCTCTTCCAAAGTTTTAACAAATTTAATATATGATAACAAAGTCTGTCTTAGATTTGTTAAGTAATATAGCTTGAATACTATTGGGTGAATGGTATTGAATAATGTGACATACTGTAAAATGTGAGACTTGACTTACAGTACTGTATGTTTTTGTCAGTCACAAGGGGCTACATGTATAGGCTTTCCCCTTCCAATGTACAGAGTTATTTGTCACATGAAAAAGCATTTTAATATAGCCTAGTAAATTGTTAGAAAAATTCAAATTAAAACATTTTTGATAAATTTGCCAACACATCTATAGAGTAAGCCTTCATCTGCACAGTTGCGGGGATGATTAAATCTGTAGATTTAACCAGGCTACTTTGATTTTAAGTGCCTTTGTAAATATCATGTTGACATTTTATTTTATTTTATTTCTTCTAGCCATGTATGTGCCTTTGGTATTGCATAGCCTAATGGATTTTAGATTAAACTAATATTATATTACTTTTGTAATATGAAACCGTATTTTTACGATTTTTAGGAATTTTTAAAAAGTCAATTGACGCAAGACATGACGTTCTCGTAGGCACGTAGAATTATTTGTAGTTTCACAAATGCGTAAAAGGTAAACAGCTTAAAAATTGTGATATGTAAAAGTAATTTTGTGATTTTTAAAATTCACAATATCAAATTCCGTCCATTCCAAGACCAATAGATATTTTATTATGTAGATAAATAAACACATAGAAATCAGTGTAAAGTATTTTATGTAATTATGTATGAACTGTTTAATTTCTTAAAAAATAATTTTTAAGAATTACAGGACTTGAAAATAAATATTTCACATCAGCTACCTCTGTATGCTTCTGTATTTTCAGAGAGTAGTGAATATATAAGTAGACCTCTTGGTTCAATTATTTATTTTATTTCAACATTTTATTCATTTATGTATTTGACTAATGCACATTTACCATCTATAGGTAAAATAAAACATGTTGGTCAGGGGCAGCTAAAGCGAAGTTTTACTATAACCCATTGGGCGTCAAGTGCCCAATTAATATATATTATTTTTAATCATTAAGGAAGTAGAGAGTATAAGTATGCATATTTTAAGTTCAGACTTCTTCTTAAAATACACTACTTACATAAATTGTATATAAATTATTACACACTTGGCAATGAAAAATAATAATCTCTAGTTAAATAAAAGAAAAAATAATCATAGATAATAACAATATTAATTTGATAATGGAATTAAAACAGTGATAATATTAACTCTAAAGTTCGAACTTCTTTTTAAATACACTACAGTACTTACATAAATTGTATATCAATTATTACACACTTAGCAATGAAAAATAATAATCTCTAGTTAAATAAAAGAAAAAATAATCATAGCTAATAACAATATTAATTTGATAATGGAATTAAAACAGTGATAATATTAACTCTAAAGTTCGAACTTCTTTTTAAATACACTACTTACATAAATTGTATATCACTTATTACACACTTAGCAATGAAAAATAATAATTTCTGGTTAAACAAAAGAAAAAAATAAACATAGCTGATAACAATATTAAGTTTATAATGGAATTAAAACTGGTGATAATTATAAAATAATTATAACAATGAAAAAGAACAGCAAACAAAAAAAGAAAAAACTAATGAAGGGTTGGGTAACAAAGAAGATATACATTTCCTATATATAATTTATAACAATTTATATAATGATTAAATTTCACCAAGCAACAATAAGTATTAAGGTTTTTTAGAGTGATTTTGCTTTCTAAGACTAGTACTGTACTCAGTATTAATGATAATTATTATTTATTATTTATATCGTCAGTCAAGTGTGGACTGGGACCCAAATAGTTACCAGTCCAATACAATGAAAGCCAGTTCGCAATAAACTAGGGGAAATTTTGGGCATTTCAGATGCAAATTTATTTGGATGCTGTCTATTTTTTATTTATTTTTTTTTTTTTTGGTGATAATTATTGTCATTTTTGCCTACTAAAAAGTACAATACCACATGGCGACCGACTGAAAACCAAGTAATGGTTCGTAAACTTTCTAAAAAGCACTTTTCTGCTTTACGCCCTCAACTTTTTTTCTATCCGTCGATCAAGCAATGTGACTGGCATCGGTGTCAACGTGGCCACACGGAGCATAATTAAGCTTTGTAGCATAATTTAGACCCCTGTAGCATTTAGCATTTATGCTACGCATAATTTCACCAAAACGTAGCATAATGCAGCATAATTTAGGTTTACATTGAAAAACATTTTAAATAAAATTATAAATATTGGCAATAAAATGTTAGTTCCAAAAAGAAAGGTTGCTTTGTTCAAGTTACTCAATATATACGACAGAAATATGATATTATTAACGACGTTTCTGCGCCGCTTGCAGTCGGGGTGTATTAGGTGTTGCAAAATATAGAGAAGTGCGCGTCAATTACTGCTCTCATACTAAATGAGCATATAACCATAACTACAGCGCCTTCAATTGCACAGTTCATAGTGCAGGCTCAACCACCAGCAAGCAGGATTATGATCTTGAGGATATTTCCCGCAAGATTAAAATCGTAACGGTGCTGGTATGGTCTACAGGAGTTCGTGTTTCGTACAGGTCATTCCATTCATAGAAAAAAACCCTTTATTCTTTGAATTTTATATTTAAATAATATAGTAATAGGCATATCCGAGGTCTAGCCTAGGCCTAAACATATGGAAAATATGAATAAACGCAAAATTGTGAAAAAAATAAAGGAAGAAAAGAAAAGAGATTTGGAGCGGCTGAAATAAGTTCCGAAAATATTGTTAATTATAATGATGTTATTATTATTAATAAAATTAAAAGGCAATTGCAGCGCTCCAATAGGAGCGGTCCACCCGTAAAGGGTGCCAAGAGCCTCGCTCACTCGAGTAAGTAACCAGAATGTAGCTTCAGTATAGTGGTTGATTTTTGGCTGGTAATTGGTATGTGAATGTACATACAGTAAAATCACTTGAGTCACGTGACTATTACATCATCACTTTCATCATCACCATGGAGACCGTAAATGAATTGAGATATACAACTTTTTAACTTTTGCCAACTGCAAATTAACACCAATTATTTCTGGTATTTATTCTTTCATATAACACAATACAGTACAACTTTTGTAATAATTTTTCAACATTTTTTTAACTTATTCTTATTTCTACTCATTGTAATCACCTTTGTTTTCATCGAAATATTTTTCGAACATTTCGTTCATAAAGTCACTTTGTTCTGGTTCCCAGTTATATTTACCGTTATCATTAACATCTTGATTGTTCTGTAAGAACTCTACAATTGCATCAAGTGGATTGTTATTCTCTTCGTTAATCTTTAACTCATTTTGCACTTTTTGCATTTCCATTTCATATTTCTTATAATTCTTAAAGTAGTTTTCTTTAAACTCTTCTTTTACTTTTTCATTTTGTTGCTTATTCTCTTTAGTTATTTTGTCATTTGTTTCGTACACTTTTAATCCAAATACCTTCTTCATATTCATTGGCAATAGATCATGTTGTTCGTCGTTTTCGACTATACTCTTAGCAATCTTTGACATATAATTACTGAATTGAGAGTTTGCTCTCATCTCATTCTCTATCGTTTTCCAATCTTCTAACATCTCATCTATTATTATACCTCCAAATATAGGTCTTTATCGAAGAACAAGTTTTCGTTCTTTGTAGGCTTATCCATCTTTATCCATTCAAACCTTCTTTCTAAGCCTGTTATCAGGCTTGTATCCCCCATTTCCTTATGGCTCTTTATTATCTTTATTATTCTTGTTAGAGGTGCATATTATCCACATTGGATTCACTTCTTGGGTCGAACTGTGTACTTTTACACTTGTTTTTTCTCCGCCACTCAAATTCCAAATTGTGGCTCTATTTTCTTTGGATATTAGATTCACTTCTATTATTTCATCGAACAGGAAACTGTTCGTCTTTGCCGTTACTTGATATCTCCCTACACCCTGACTATCCATGCATACCTTTTTGATAGTCGTACTCGGAATCAGTTTTGTCACGCTAGTCTTGCCCGTGTTGGGCCTACCGTAAAAGAACAGTTGTTTTATGTTGTCGTTCTCGTTCCTGTACAGGAACATCGAGAACAGCAGAGTGCATTTTTGCAACAAGCTTACATGGTTATTGTTTAGACTTTCATTAATCATCTTTACAGTTTCTATTTTGCTTGCTACGCTAGCCTGCATTTCACATTTCTTTAGGTTTGCTAAATCTAATTGGTCTACAAATAGTTTCACTCCCATCTTTAGGTTGTGAGTTTGTACAAAGTTCAAATCATTTTCTTCTTGTAATGTTTGCAAGATTGTTTCTGCGTTAATGTTTGTTTCCTTGTCTAGCAAGTCCGTTACTATTCTCATCAAGTTATTCAAATTTGTTAGACTGAACTTTCTTGGTTCAGGTTTCATATTCTCCGGATTAGGATTTGGACTATTCTTATTATGTAGCGTTTCCACGCCTTCAAGTTTGTAACGGGCTTGCAGTAACGATTCATTAACCTTACGCAGTCGCAACCTATAGGATTGATAATGCGTGTTCAAGCATTCTTATTGCTTTTTCTTAGATATAATGCCTTTCCACTTTTCGTGTCTGTGGCAGACAATATTGCATGAACGTGTTTATTTTCTTGGACGTATTCGTCCGGATCTTCGATGGTTCCAAATTCTAGTGATAAGGTGTTTTGACCATCTTCTCCGTATGTCGAGGTGTATGTTTGTTCCTCGTACGGTCTTACTAATGCAATATTGTTTGCCATCCCATCTCCTAACCTAGCCAAGTCTATGGTGCATGCCCAGTATCGGGCTCTACTCACATTATCGTTTGTCCCTTTGTCATCACTCATTGTTGTTGTTTCTTGTTGGAAACGGTGTGAAATACCAGTCTAGTAGATAGTACCTCAGTATGTCTGCTAGGCAGCCGAATTTCAACAGTCTGGTTTTTGGTTTCCGTTCTTTTGTTATTTACGTTATCCCAAAGATACTAGAAATACAAGATAGAGTTCTCGCGTTGTAAAAATGAGGCGGAAGTCGTGCCCAACGTAGGCGGCGCCCT
Organism: Anneissia japonica; assembly: GCF_011630105.1. NCBI lineage: Eukaryota > Metazoa > Echinodermata > Crinoidea > Comatulida > Comatulidae > Anneissia > Anneissia japonica. The sequence goes on from NW_022751954.1 coordinate 530,102, forward strand.
TCTTTTTAACCATGCAAGTTTCCTATACTTCGTGCCCAACGTACAGGGCGCCCTTCTGTTGCTCAGTACAGAGCCATAGATAGAAAGAGTTGCGACATTGAGAATTTAGAAGCCATTTTGTTTCATACGCGATGCGCGTTCTGTGTCTAACGTGATGTGCGTTCCTGTGTATAACATTGTATAAATACAGTTAGCACCCTCCTGTATAGTTTAATTCCATTTAATCTTTTTAGCAGTCGAATTTCATGTAACTGTATTTATAGATTTTTCTTTTAATGATTTCACTACTTTATATCCAATTTCATATTATAAATACTGTAATAATTTACTATTTTCATGCAGTTCTTTAATCCTCGCCGATAGACCGAGAGAGCCCCCTCGATGGCAAGCATTCTTCAATTAGGCAATTCTGCCATATAGACCCTAAATTAGCTCCTGTTATTTTTGCAAAATAAATGATATG
>NW_022751954.1:530670-530996 GCF_011630105.1 Anneissia japonica
CTGTACAAATCTTATGTTATTAATTTGATTATTATTATTTATAAATATTAAAATAGTATAAGTCAGTTGGCCGCAATATATAAACTGTGCTTTGCTGTAAATGTTATAATTGTAAGTGTTAAATGATATTGAGGATCTGTGATATATTCAACTTGTGTAATTGTGTAACGTACATTTTATTGTATTAAAAGTCTCGCCTCTGTTTTAATATTGTATTATGGCTGTACAGATTATGAACACACTGCAAGAGCGTGTTCTCTTATACACATCAAGAGCGTGTCCGCTGTTTTAAAAGCGTCGTTTCCAAAATAAAGTTATATTAATTA
>NW_022751954.1:531485-536084 GCF_011630105.1 Anneissia japonica
AGTGTGTGAATACGTAACACATATACTTTGCATGTGTTCATCGGGAAGATTATGAAACAAAATGGACGGTGTGTACCACGTGACTTTCGTAAACCAAGGAGCGGAATGTCGCAACTCTTTATATATATGGCTCTGGCTCAGTATATCCAGACGCAAAAGGCGCCCTTCCTATTCCACTAAATGGAGGAAAACTTTTTCACTAAGAGTGCGTCCGGCCATGCGATTCTGCGCTGTATTCTTGTTTTATTCTTTACTGATTCATGATTATGCTTTAATTGTTTTGTGTATTATTTGGATAATAGCAACGATTTCTACCGCCACCAAGGAGGTTATGTATTCACTGGTGTCACTGTCTGGGTGTCTATTCCAGTTTGTTTTTATGTCATCTTTGTTGAGAATTGATAATAAAATAGGCGACGACTTGGTAACGAAAGTTTGGCACAAGTTTTTTTAGATCCAGCTGTAGGGGCGTCCCGTTTTTCGTATTCCCACCATGCATTTCGGTGGAACACGGTGGAACACTTTTTTTGTGTGGAGAACTCTATCTTGTATTTCTAGTATCTTTGGTTATCCGTATCGGATCTAGGTTTATGAGTTCGTTCCAGTCCAGCAACGCTAGTTCGACCATAGAGAAAATAGAACAGAACTGTTCTATTTTCTCTATGGTTCGACGTCTATCTGATGTTTTGAGTTTTCGTTTTGGCACAATCCGCACCAGTGAATTGGTTTCGATCCTAGTAGTATCTCTTGAGCTTGTCTCTTGTTTAGTTTTTTCGATTTTTGTTAGCCGTCTTTTGTTTTTGCGAACCAGTGAGTATCGTTTACAGTGTTTCCTTGCACAAGTCTCAAAGAAGTTTACCAAGATTTCCCTCTTGTCTCTTGTGTACTCTATAATTTCGCTTGCCTGGTTTTTTTTTTTAAGAAAAAAAAGGAGAGAAGGATTAATAGGTATAGTTTAACGTGAATGTTTGTCTGACCAACCTTATCGCTATTTAAAAAAAAAAAAAAAAAAAAAAAAAAAAAAAATTAATTTTTTTATATTTATTTATTCAACTTTTTCAACATGGTAATGATATAACAACATTTTTTCAACTTTTTAAAATATAATCATGGTATGGTTAACATAACTTTTTTTTTTTAACATGTTTTAACATTTTTTATGCATTTTGGAATTGTTCGTCAAGGTTAATTCTGATGTCTTTCTGTGTAGCCATAGTGGAGCATCTTTCCCTTTCAATCTTTGCTCTTTTCGTATCTTCGCACCTTCTAGTATTGACGATTCTCTGTTGGTGTGTACGATACTTTTCGCATATGATACAGTGTTCCTGTGGAGCGTGTATTGGTTTGCTGCGTTCGTTGTGGATCGCCCTGTTCAATTTGTCATTGTCCATAATTTGGCTATGGCATCTTGCCTCAACCCCGTAGACTCTATCTTCGTAGGCTACTACTCTTGTTAGCATGAAGTAGGCTTTTTGCTCCAACACATCGTGGGCGTCTTCTCGTCTGTCCATCCTTTCGACGTATTCTTTCACATCGCTTTGCAAGTCGTGTAATATTTTTTTGGTCTTCGTGACTCTCTAGCAACATTTCGTACTTTCTTTTGTACGAGTTTCTGAATCTTGTTGCTTCTCTTATCACGTCGTGAACTTCCTGTACGTTTTTCTCAATGTTTGTTAATAGCAAGTTTTTGTCTTCATATTCTGCTGTATTAGCAGCATATTTCAACATGTTTCTGTGTTGTTGGCTAATGGTAACTACCCTACCGTAATCAACTTTTAAGGTACTCACTTTGGCTCGGTGTTCTATTAGTTTTCTTTCGCTCTCTGCCTCCAACACACTAACTTGCATTCTGAATATGCGTAGTTGTTCCGATTTTGTCTGCAAGTCCTCTTCCAATTGGTATATATGTAGTCTTCTTGTTTTTTTTAGTTTTTCGTCGGTGAGTGTCATGTACTCGTCGAATTGAGCTAGTGTTTTTTTTTTAGCTCTTGTTTGTCTTTTGCAATGTCATTGCGTTCTTCAATGAACTGACGAAATTCTTCGTCGATTTCCTTTTCAGCTTCTTCCATTTCTTTTTCCTCTTGTTTTTTTATTCTTTCGATCGAGTTGCGACAGCCTCCATTACGTTGATTATTTCATCTTGTTCCACTTGGTCGCTTTTTAGTTCAATTTTTGGCATTTCGTCTGCGCTGCTGCTACTACTGTCTTTTTTAGTTGGTTCCGTTCCTTCCATTTTTCAGTGCGGTTTCAATTATTTGCTTGATGTTCACTTATTGTTTCTCCGTTGATTATTGCCTGTTCGTGTGTGTAAAATGTACACACAGCAGTTGCAAATATTAATGATACCAATGTTAATACTAACCAAGTCACTATCGTTAAGGTTATGCAGTCTCCGCAAGTATCTTCGCTTCTGTCTCTTGCCATTTAGAATTGTGATTTTTTTTTCCTGGTTTTTCCGTCTTTTTATGCACTCGCCTAGGCTTCCCCTGCTCAGCGGTCGTCCAATTAGGCTTCTACGTGCTGTTTTCCGCTTCACTCATTGGCTGCACGCGCCTCTATTCCTCTAATCGCGTACGCACTACCGTTGATTGACAGCGTACAGTATAATTTTAGCCTCCTGCGTCTTCCTGCCTTACGCGCTAGTTGTTCACTCCTTATTTCGCTATCACGTGATCCCAGTGATGTTCTGTACAATGGCATTCCAATTTCCAGCCATTTTTTAGCCTCTAATCTTCGTTTAAGACTTCTTTACCCCCTACTAGCCCCATAAAAGTACCAAATACGTTATTTGGGGGTCTTTTACCAGTTCTTTTTCTTGCCTTTACACTCTTTAGGTAGATATTTGGTATCTTACTCCTTATGGGGCTTGCTTGGGGGATATATAAGAATCGCTATCTAGAACTGGCCCCCACCCGTTATGGCCCGTTTAGCGGAGCAGGGTAAGGGGCCCGTTTAGCGGAACAGGGTAAGAGGCCAGTTCCTAGATAGGTTTAGGAGGCTCAAATGCTTACGCGCGTTCCAGCCAATCGATGCAAAGCTGAGCTTTTGGGGGAAAAGTGGTAGGGAAATGGAATGCGAATGTACAGAAAATCACTCGAGACACGTGATCAATTATAATATTCATTTATTATATACTTCAAAGTAGGCATATCAGAAGAGACACAATCATAAAAGTGATCAAATCTACGCCTAAGAGCAGAATACACCTCGTGATAAGAGAAATACCTCTTAAAATTATATTCAAAAGGTAAGTTGCTTGTAAACACAATTGCACGAGGGAACCAAGGCACGTCGCCATGCTTGACAGGCACAGTTATAGGCCATTTGTCCGGAATGTTCAACATCAAAGTCGGAGACATCACTGGTTGAGGTCCACCTTTGGTATGTAAAATATGATGATAATCGTCGAAAGGACGACAGATTGCCCGGAATACCGTCGGACCAAGGATGCAAATCGGCCATGAGTCCGCTCCATTTGTAAATCTCTCTGGAATCGATAGATTCGTAAACCCAATGAGTCTTGCCAGTTCCACTCTTTCCGTAAAGATATATAACTAAAGGTTTTTTACGTTTCAGTAATTCAACATTACAATCTTGTATTTGCAGATCATTCATCATGCCTCCTGCAAAGAAAAAAGGTAAATTCACATTAGCAGTAGAAGAAGCGATATTACCCGAACTGGAAGAAGAAGCGAAACATGCAACAACATTTCTAGGAATGGTATTCACGGAACTGGAAAAATTCATAGAAGAAGGAAGCATAGAAGGTTATCTAGAAGGCAAAGTAGACGAACTATTAGAACTAGGAGAAGCAGAACTAGAAGAATTTATAGACGACCTATTTGCAGTACCAATGGAAGATACGGAAACACCAAAGACAGATGCAGATATGAGAACAGTAGCAAACGAAGACGAAGAAGCAGCCCTAGCAAACGAACTGAGAGACTTTATAGGAGAATTTGCAGGAATAGATCCATCAACGATGACGGAACAAGACGTTATACTAAATTGGAAAAGATTGGAAGCACTAGCAGACATGTTGGGAGAAGACGAAGAAGACGAAGAAAAATGGATAAGAGACAAAGACGTATGGGAACTACTGGCAGATTATTACGAATCGCACGGAGGACACACGGACGGAAACGATCTGGAAAATCTAGCAGAAATAGTATTAGAAGACACATACCAAGGAATAAAAGAAGTAGGGATAAAAAAAAAACAACATTAAGAGCACTAGCAATAGAACAAGTGAAAAATATAATAAAACACACGTTAAAACCAGCATATCAAGTAATCAAAGAAGACTACAATACGCAAAAAAATGGAAAGAAGGGAAAACAATAGAACAGAAACTAGACAATCTAAAAGAAGCAGCAAAACAACACTGGTCAGAGAAATCGACAATGAAAAAAGCAGCACAAGCAGTAAAAGATCAAGCGAGAGCAGATGTTAAAAAAAAAGTTAAAAAGAAGGGAAAACAATAGAACAGAAACTAGACAATCTAAAAGAAGCAGCAAAACAACACTGGTCAGAGAAATCGACAATGAAAAAAGCAGCACAAGCAGTAAAAGATCAAGCGAGAGCAGATGTTAAAAAAAA
>NW_022751954.1:536630-546554 GCF_011630105.1 Anneissia japonica
AATATAATCATGGTATGGTTAACATAACTTTTTTTTTAACATGTTTTAACATTTTTTATGCATTTTGGAATTGTTCGTCAAGGTTAATTCTGATGTCTTTCTGTGTAGCCATAGTGGAGCATCTTTCCCTTTCAATCTTTGCTCTTTTCGTATCTTCGCACCTTCTAGTATTGACGATTCTCTGTTGGTGTATTAGAAGACACATACCAAGGAATAAAAGAAGTAGGGATAAAAAAAAACAACATTAAGAGCACTAGCAATAGAACAAGTGAAAAATATAATAAAACACACGTTAAAACCAGCATATCAAGTAATCAAAGAAGACTGCAATACGCAAAAAAAATGGAAAGAAGGGAAAACAATAGAACAGAAACTAGACAATCTAAAAGAAGCAGCAAAACAACACTGGTCAGAGAAATCGACAATGAAAAAAGCAGCACAAGCAGTAAAAGATCAAGCGAGAGCAGATGTTAAAAAAAAAGTTAAAAACACAATAATATTATCGGAAAAGAAAAAAAAAATCCTAAGAAACTTGCAGACGCAATAAAAAAAACAAACAACGGTACACACGGGGAAAAAATTCGCCGGAGGAGTTAAAAACCAAGGACCGGAAATGATAGTAGACATCATAACGAACATAATAGAACACTGCGTACCAAACGACGAAGGAAAAATACTAACGAGAGCCATAGGAAAAATGACTGAATACTCGGTAGCATTCGCAATGGGAGGACCGGCAGGATTAGCAGGAGCAGTACTGACGGACCTGATATTGTACACGATACAAACGATAGCAGCGTACACGGAACAACAACTGGAAGAACTGGTATACAAAAAAAAAACTGGAACAACAGATACAAAGAAGCTCTAGAACCTTTCCTGGACATAAACAGAGAAGAACCGGAAGGAGAAAAATTCATGGAGCTATACATATGGATATACGAAAGATTCATATCGACGATAGGAAGACCGATAGACCAAGAAGAAGCGATAAACCTCTGGAACGCTCTACTAACGGGAATAACAACGTACAGCGATCCGGAACACCCGTGGGAAAGCTTGAACAACGACATAATAAACAGAAAAAAAAATAAGCGTAAACAAATTGATACAAGAATACATAGACGTACCAACATGGCAAGAAATATACCAAACTAAAATAGAAGGAGAACAATCGGGAACAGCGCAAGGAGGAGGAATACCGAGAAAAAAACAAGGCATAGACAAATCGGAAATAAATGAACCAGATTTCGACTGGGACGAGATCGATCCAAGAGGTCACAAAGTCAACCACGACGAAATAGAACCATATCATCCTCAGGAAGCAGCATGGAGAGCACACAAAGAAGCTGAGAGAATAGCTACAGAAAAAAATCCTAAAAACAGAAATCCTGTAAAACCAATACCAATCGGAGGAAAAATATCGAGAGAAGATATAGAAACACTAAGAAGAAAACGATTAGAAATAAACAGAGAAAAAGAAAGAAGAGAGTGGCTAACGCTAGACAGACACGGTAACTTACCAGAAGAAGACGAAGACGAAGACTAAATGCCAAAGAAAAAAAACATGGAAAACCAGACAACGACAGCGACGACGAATGGAAAGACTTCAATACAAAATGGGACGAGATGGATGAGAAATGGACAGATTTTCACGAAAAATCAAAACGACAACATGTCACCTCGACTCCTAAAGAAAAAACGGAAAGGAAGGAAAGAAACGTGTTTGCGAGTCTACACACTCCAAAAAATATTCCGAAACAGACTGCTGGAAGAACAACAGAGAAGAATAAAACTTTTACTAAAACTCCAGGAAACCGAAGACCGAGCAAACTCAATGCAAGAGAAAGAGAACAAATGAAAAACTTTTTCAGAGATTGGGTGGAAGATTAAAAAAAAGAAGAAAGACGACGAAACATTCACCAAAGATCCAGGAGCACCGAAAAAAAATTCAAGAGACCAAGTCTAAAAGAATGGGAAAAAATAACAGTAGAGAAAGAAGAAAAAGAAGGAGCAAAAAGTAAAAGAAGAACAGTAAACAAACCTGAAGCACGTAAGCAGGAAAAAACACACTTGCTCGACTGGGACAAACCGATAATAATAAATCACGAACATGGATGGGTAACAGGACATCCGGGACCAGGAGTAAATTTGGAAGAAATACCAACCATGTTACTGGAAGAAGAAGAAAGAAACGAACCATACCAAAACATAGACGAACCAAATCCAGTCATAGAAGATCAACTACCAGAATTCGGCTCGACATTCGACATCGAACACTCATCGTCGTCAGATGAAGAACAACAAGGAGAACAACTGCCAGAAGCGACAGGGCCTTGCGAAGGTAATATATCAGGCAATCCAGCACCTCAATTGCAAAACATGTGGGCTTTCGGCGCAGGAGACGGAGGAGCAAATAACGGAGCAGGAAATGGAGGTAATGGAGCTAATGGAGAACCTATGGACTTTGCCCAGATGGACCCTGGAGCTGGAGGAGGCGGTGGAGGAGGACCGGGAAAGCCTGCGAGAACAGAAACGAACCCGTACGACACGCCAAAACGACTACACTGGCAAAAAGCATACAATCTAAAATTGGAAGACGACGACATGACCAGAAAAGGAACTCTGGGAGCATTCTACTGGCAGAGTCCATCGTTCCAAGACTGGGACACGTACGCACAACATACAGCAGCACAACACAATTACGTACCTAGAGCACCGAAAGATCAATACTTGCTAAGACAGGCAAGAGGATACAGCAGAATAAGACTAACGGGAATAAAAATAAAGATAGAGGTGGCATCACCAACGTTCGCAGCGGAAAAAGTGGAAGGATTAATCGACGACGCAACATTCTTCACGTGGGTACCACCTAAAGAACATTACTTGCTAAACTTCAACTCGAATCAAACCAAATCGATGAACAAACTATTCGACAAGATACAAAACAGAGTATGGATAAATCCGCAAGTGAGCAGAACTCACAATTACTTCTCGGCAGCACCGACACTTAAATTCAGTCTGAATCCGAGATGCGACACGTTAGGTAGCGTATTCAACGAAATGACGGAAAAACCGGGAGCAGGAGAAGCGGAAAACCTGGAAGACACGGTAACAAGAAAACTGTACAACAAAGTAAACTACCTAAACAAATCGATACTGGGAAAATGGAACAACATACTAGACTTTTTCGGATTCGAAGAACAAACGTTCAAATACAATGCATCGGGAAAAGACAGATTCAAATATGAAGATTCGCAAACAAGAAAAGATGGTACGGATACGTACACGACAAGAGCACACGACGAATACGAAAGATGGCAGACACTAAAATACAAGAAAGGAACACCGAGAACGGTACCGGAAATGTTATTCTGCGGATACTTCGGACTATTCTTACCGGAGAATGTACCAGATTGGATAAAGAAACAATTGATCAAGATAACTCAATACGAAGAATACGAATTAGGGGGTTACGACCCAATTAATAATGATATGATAGAATGGGCTTCGTTAGCTTACGGAGTATCCGATAATATAGGACACTTGGGGGCAGCAAATGCTAAAAATGACGTTCCAGACTGGGATCCGGAACCAATAATTTGGGAACATTTCTATAATCACGAAAGAGCCTAACTCTGATCACGTGACTCAAGTGATTTTATGTACATTCGCATGTCAATTTCCAGCCAAATATTAACCATATTATAAAGGCTATCTAGTTATCGGTTACTTACTCTAGCCGCCGAGCGAACGACTGCTTAATTAGCCTTGACTTATGTCAAGGAAACGATCTTTTGGATCGTTGCATAGTTGTTAGTTTGTAAATATGTTTATTCCAAGAAGTGTTATTGTTAAATATTCGTAATGTTGTTATTGTTTCATAATGATGTTATTATTATTAATAAAATTAAAAGGCAATTGCAGCGCTCCAATAGGAGCGGTCCACCCGTAAAGGGTGCCAAGAGCCTCGCTCACTATTAAATATTTTTATATTATTGCATTACGTTTTTGTAAACAGTTTTGGGCACAAATCGTCAGAGGTCTCGGTGCTATGCCTATTACTTTATTATTTAAATATTCAATTTTAATAGATAAGATTAATTTAACATGGACATAGTAATTCATACTTAAAAAATACATTAAATTTATATAAAATAACGTTAACGAATGAATAACAATAACTAAAACGTGTACATAGAAGTATTGTAGTTGTTGCTTTTTATGGCTTATCCTACTAATCAGGGTTGTTTGTTGCACTTTCGCCTTTCTTGTCCTGTTGTTTTAATTACATGATTAATGAATAAATTCAATTCAAACAAATCAAAATTGATTGGAAATTGAACTTGAGAATATTGCCAAAATTGTTTGCCAATGTTCCAAAAGATAATGGTTCCTATGTTAAGATTTCTCAAAAAAAAATTTAGGCATGTTAAAGTGTTTTATATTGCTCTGCTTATGCATCTAAATTACAGAATTAATTAATTACAGAATTCACTCAAAATTGTGGTATCTTATTTTTATTTAATTTCCAGAAAGATCTATTAATAATGATACAATGAGAATACAATACTTTGAGTGTATATAAAATATAAAAAATTAAATGCTGAAATTTTCTCATAAAAAGCAGTTAGAAACAAATACAATAGGCCTAAAATATAATGAAATCGTCAACGAAATAACATTCATGGATTTAAACTGCTGAATACAGTATATCAACAAAGAGCAAAGGTAAGTTATTTAAAACTGTATACTGTATAGGCCTATGTTCTATATACAGGGAGATAATAATAGGTAAAGTGGGTTCTGACACACTTGAGTTGTAAAATGAGAGAATTGGAATTTCGAGAATTCAAAATCAGTAAAATCTTGTAGGACTATATTAAAATCACTGCACTTGAAGATAAAAAGTATATTTAATCCTCTGATCTATAGTTTAAGAAACGTTTGAAAATAATATATTTTTTATTTTTTTAAATTTCGAAAAAAGAAAAAATTAGGGATGGTGGGCCGGCTAAGCCCCTTGAATTTGCTACTAAAATACTCATAAAAGTTTTTAAAATTATCCTTTTAGTTATAATTATGCCCGCTTATATATTTCGTGCAAAAACATTCATAAAAATAATGATTTATTATCTACTGATTAGCTTGTGACGTATTCAAAATTCGAACCATGAAAAACAAATAACAAAATTTAGCAGTCATTGATTTAGTCTTTTGGCATGTACAGTACTTTTAAAATCAATTAAGAGGTTTTTGCTTTTCTCCTCTTTGAATTTCACTTTTGTGTAAGCAATATTGCGACTACACTATTGTGAGTGGAAATAATATCGTCTAATTTACGATCAAACTGGACTATGGAGATAGGGAGCACACAAAACATTAGTTAGCATTTTGATTTCACAAACATAAAATTTTAACAACATTCAGTACATTATTTTTACAATAACTTTAGCCTCTGATAACCGCTGCACCCATAAAATCGATCTAATAGTTTCTGAGATGGTTACGAACTGTATAAACAATTGCGTTTTTACTCGGTTTTGGTCCGCAAAATACGTACCGCACTTGGAAAACTGAACAGACAAAACTCATGAGTCATGCGTAATTGTTATTCTTTCCATTCGCTTTTAAAAGTTGGGTTCAAACTATAGAAGATTGGTGAAAAGTGGGTGGGACAATCGATATGATGTACCCCCTACTTTTGAAAAGTGGGGGACGTGTCCCCCCTGTCCCCCACCGATCGACGCCCATGATTCATAGTGACCAGACCTAGCATAATTATGCTTTTTGGCATTGGCATTTAGCATCTAGCACATGTGTTGGCATAATTTTAGAAAAATTTAGCATAATTTTGACCTCAGAAGAAAAAACAAAAAAAACACAAAATAAATCTTTAATCTGAATTAAACCAGCCGTCAATAACCGTGAATACCACATAATAAAAATGAATTCGTCCATTGATTGAGTATCCAATAAACACATGCTATGCGCACAATGCAGCTGCCTCTCTGGTTTTATTTTTACCACACATTAAAATGGTTTTGGCCAGGTACTCAATTCTGTCCGGTCCTGTTCTTGCTGGAGGCGAAATTCGCGTTCGTTCGGTCCGTCAGGTCTACAGACTACTGAGTTTTAAATTAAGATACTGATAGTCGGACTGATACTCTACTGCTCAGACTGATCGCCCCACCCAACTTTGTGGCAAAATATATATTATATATATATAATGTCTATGGAGATTTTTGTATGATTGGAAAGAAATGCAATAAAAGAAAGAAGAAGGAGGGGAAAGAGAGGTTTATGCAGTCACCGACCTAGTTATTTCTCGCAATTCATTGGCGTATTTGTTTGTTTGTTTTTTGTTTGTTTTTTTGGGTGGGGGGTGGTAGGGTGGTCCCTTCCTCTTTGGAGTTCCTTCCTCTTTGTGGTTCATCGATTATTGGAAAGAAGAATATGTATGCGACGTACTTTATACAGACAGGCCTAAGTATTTACTGTAATAAGAATGAGAAGTACCTGACAGTTTTCAAGAGTGGGAAAACCTTAAAATTTCAAGAATTTCAAGCCATTAAAAGACAGCTTGAGAATTCAAGAAAGCTAATTTCATGCCATCTGGCGATCAATATTTTCAAAATTATGTAGGGCCTACATATATACACACATAAATGCATGAGAAATCTGGAAAGCTCATTTCCCACTCTCTAGGAATCAAAATTTTTCCAGGGCAAGACCCCTTTCTTTTTTGAAAAAAAAATTGACACGGCCCCCACACCCCTCACCCCCAAATGTGAAACCAGGTCCGCCCGTGTCAATAAATTCTATCTTTAAGGTACTTATTGCATTTGTAGGTTTCCATTTTTGCTTGTTCAAAGCTATGAATAAAACAATGCCAAAAACAAAAAGTTAAGCCTACCGGCCTATCGCACTATACGTTTTAGTCAATACTGTGTTCAAATTTTGTTTATTACGGTATTCTATCATTGTGGCAATATATACTGTATAATAAAACTTCATAATAAAACTTTATATGGTTCAAATATCAAAATTTCCAAAATATAAATGATAATCTGAGCAAGATAGACATTGTGTTTTAAAGGTCAATGGTGCTAAGTATAATAGCAGTACAAATCCCGGTGAGTAGAAAAGTAAAACATTGTATTATATTATAGTACAATGTTTTACTTTTCCATAATCTCAAATTATGATAGGCTACTTTAATGCCTACCTGTGTATCACTACAATGCAAACAGTACATGTTTCATAAAAAAAAAAAAAAAAAAAAAAAAAAAAAAAAACGTTTTTTGTTTTGCAAATTCATTACTGCTCTTCTTTTAAAAGTGTATCGCTTTTGTCGTTGCTGTCTACTTGCCTCCCATACCATCCTTTATTTCAGGAAGGTTTTTGAGGGGTAGCTATGTGAGAAAGTATATTTTAAATGTTTTTGTATACAATTGCAATACTGAATAAACACCCTTCATTGGAAATAGCCTACACAGTATGCCACCAAAGCACACAGATCCGGGTTATAACAACAATATATTAAGTTCTCACTGAAGAAAAAAATGTATTGAAAATGGGTTTTTTTTTGCATTTTTAAAAGTTGAAAATTTGGAGCTTATGCAGTTGGCGCTTATTCAAAATTGAACATTTGGGGAGGCGCCTATTCGAAATTTACCATTTGGCATAATTTCCCATCAGCCTCGGCATAATTTGATGTTGCATCACTGGTCACACTCAGGCTTGCCACTTGGCCTTTTTGACATCCAGATTCCTCAAATCTGGCCGTATAAAAATTTGCCTGACCGTAACGTTTGAAAAGTCACGGCCAAACTATATTTGGTCGAATTTGGCAGAATTTTTGAATTTACATTTTTTTTTTCAATACAGGCCTAATATAACAGACTTGTTTTGGATGTGTTGTTTTTGTTAGCTTAAATTCTATATTTGATTCTAATCACAGTGGCGGATCCAGGGGGTTCAGGGGGGGGGGGGGGGTTCGTTCTCCCCTCTGTGAAAAAACGTAACAAAACACTATGGGTTCTGGCTTACAAAATTCATGCTAACTAGACGCGGATCCAGCCTTCGTCCACTTCGCCCAAAATAAAATGTTGACCATTTTTTCCAACAATCATACTTACTTTCCTTGACACTTATTTTGAACATTACCATTAGAAAAATGTTTAAAAATCCACACTATCCTATACCTTACACTTTTAAACTGATTGTACTGTAGGCCCTACCAGAGAGAGGTACATTCCCAATGCATTATGGTCTTCCACTTCTATAGCACATGATACAGTGCATAGCAAAATGTAACCACTAATAATACTCAGGTCCAGTGGCATAGGTATGGGCAGTGCAGTCAGTGCACAGCACTGGGGCCCGGGGCTATTGGGGGCTCATTCAATAGGTATAATGATCTAAAAAATTAACTTTAAAAAATCATATTCAAACTTTAAAAGGACCATTCAATAATATTAGGTTTTAGAGGCTATAGTTATTGATTATATTCATTACAATTTACCTATTAGGCCTACCTATTTCCCAAACGCTGCAAGTAAAAAAAACAATACAAGCCCTTACGTATACGATGGACTAATATACTTTTTGAAATCATTTCTAAAGCAATACAATATCGTCACGCACAATTTGTGTTTGTGGTACAGTATTTTAAAGTTGGTTCAACTATTATTGTGTACGTTTTCAAACACTTCAGATCATCATAACTTCATGAATATATTTTAGATTCAGTTCACTACAAGTAGGAATCACTAAGCGAATTTATTCGCGCGAATCAAAGAGTCGGCTCGCTTCCTGAGCTCTGATGATTGGTTGCGCATTTTTTCGCTTCTCAAAAACTCCGATAGGAATGTGAATGTGCATGTGCATAAGCCGACGCTTTGGATTCGCGTGAATAAATTCGCCTAGTAGAAAACCAGATTTACGGACGATCCGCACATAAGACGAACATCCGCACATAAGACGAACATGAATATAAAAATCTAAAATCTGAATGTCGTGCGTATAATACCCATTTCACACTAGCAGAAAATATTACAACTTTTAACAACTATTAACAAGTTTGATATTCCGAGATTTGTGGTTCGTTTCACACATGCACTTTCAAACCATGAGAAATCTCGGGAAAACTCGGAAGAATATTATGACTAGGCCTAGAGGCCTAGGGTAAGTACTAGTAGGCCTAGGCTAGTTGTAGGTTGTCCGAATTACATATCAACTACTAAACTAGGCCTGGTACCGAATTAACAAGATTATAATTATTCCATGGTCCTTAGCCTTCGGAGAGTAAAACGAATTCAACTCCTAGCTCGCTTGCTGTAGTCAAAGATACTAGAAATACAAGATAGAGTTCTCCACACAAAAAAAGTGTTCCACTATGTTCCACCGAAATGCATGGTGGGAATACGAAAAATGGGACGCCCCCTACAGCTGGATCTAAAAAAACTTGTGCCAAACTTTCGTTACCAAGTCGTCGCATATTTTATTATCAATTCTCAACAAAGATACTAGATATAAAAATAAACTGGAAAGACACCCAGACAGTGACATCGGTGAATACATAACCTCCTTGGTGGTGGTAAAAATCGTTGCTATTATCCAAATAATACACAAAACAATTAAAGCATAATCATGAATCAGTAAAGAATAAAACAACAATACATGGCAGAATCGCATGGCCGGACGCACTCTTAGTGAAAAAGTTTTCCTCCATTAGTGGAAAAGGAAGGGCGCCTTTACCGTCTGGATATACTTAGCAACAGAAGGGCGCCCCGTACGTTGGGCACGAAGTATAGGAAACTTGCATGGATAAAAAGAAGGGCGCCGCCTACGTTGGGCACGACTTCCGCCTCATTTTTACAATGCGAGAACTCTATCTTGTATTTCTAGTATCTTTGCTGT
>NW_022751954.1:547352-549222 GCF_011630105.1 Anneissia japonica
ATAAATGCTCGATGTGCTTATCCGGGTCCGATGGCACCTCAAATTTCAAGCAAGTGTTGCAGAGACTCTGGAGTTAGGTTGCATATGAGAATGAAGAAGATAATTCTGATAACAACATTGATTTATTGCGACAATAACATTCAGAGGCGAATTTAGAAAGTTTAGATAAAAAGTATTTATTAAAGTTTTCATAGGTTTGTTTTAACGCCAGTTTGTGTTACCTAACTATGTAACTTAATTCATTCTAATTAATTGGAGAAACGGGTTGACCAATAACAGGACCTTAAAATGTTTGCTATAGATCGACTACAATGTACGTTAATATGTAATACATTTAAATCAATTTAGATCAATCTTAATGATGTGATTTTAAATAGCAGAAGCGGATTTAGGGTGGGGAGTGGTGAAAAAAAAAAGAAAAAAAGAAAAATTGATCGCCCAAACGCATAAGGTTATTTTCGGGCGTCAGCAACTAAAGAACATGGGCCTAGGCTATTTAATATTATGATGTAGCTGGGCATGTATTTTATGGTGATTAATTAAAAGAAGTTTAACATTGTTCTGTGTATATTATTTGAATTTCTTCAATTTCAAACGAACGGCCCCTGATTTTCCTGTAATTTTTGCAGTATTTCAAATGAATATGTACCCACATAACTGTCTTCTAATCGGATTAAAATCTGGCCGATTTTTGGCCGATATTGAAAAAAAAGTTTGGCCGAATTTGGCCGTGAGATGGCGTGTGTTTGGTCGTGAAGCCTGTCGACTATATGACAACCATGGCCAATGGCATAATTTCACTCCAGCCAAATTTTACCGAGGTCGGCCACGCTGATCGGTGTTGCTTTGATCAGTTCGGTAGGTTATTTAATCTTTTTTTTAATCTGTATTACTGTACACATATATATTTTGTTAATTACTACAGAATACATAAGCCTAATCAGCTTGTTTAATTTAAGGAATTTGTCACCACCAATTCCCTTGTTTGGCGTTGAGGCCTAGGCCGAGCCTGCTGGTGGTAAGGTCGAACTGATATTCCTGATCTTGGTCCCAGTAGAGTCCTGGACATCAGTGATTTGTTCACCACAGAGGGAGTTGATAAACTCCTAGCTGATTTAAACCCGCATAAAGCTAGTGGGCTAGATGGTATTACAGCTAGAATGTTGAAAACCTGCTCTACTAGTATTGCACCGATTTTACAAAAAATATTCCAGATATCTGTTTCTACTGGTGAAATTCCCAGCTATTGGTTAAATGCAAATATCTCCCCAATTTACAAAAAAGGTGACCGTACTATTATCCACCTAATTACCGTCCGGTTTCCTTGACATCGATTGTCTGCAAGCTGCTTGAACATATTATACACAGTCATATCATGAAAGCATTTTGAACTAAAAAAAGAAAACTTTACAAAAAATATACCCGGTTAAAAACTGAGAAGTCAAAAGAAGAATTTAAAAAGTGCAGTCAACACCTCAAGAAAGAAATTTATTGCAGTCACAAAAATTATATTTTGAACATATCAAACAACAAGTCTAATAATGTTAAAAGATTCTGGGCTTATATCAGATCAATTAGACAAGAGTCCGAAATTATTTGTTTTAAGATTGGTGATCAATTGGTTGCTTCTGCTAAACAAATAGCAGATTCCCTTACGAAAATGTCCTATAGGAATCCTACAGGATCCTATAGGATTTTAAAGGTGTTCTAAAGGTTTGCATATTATCCTATCTAAATCCTATAGGACACCAAAAATCTGGTTATATGTGCATATACATAAAGGTTAAGGATTAATATATAATATACATACTAATAATAACATAGTGTTAAGTATACATGTATATATATATATATATATATATATACAGAC
>NW_022751954.1:549794-550318 GCF_011630105.1 Anneissia japonica
ACTGTATACCCAGTGGTGCCGCCAGAGTCGACAGTATCAGGTCTGATGTTCCCGACTCGGAAAATGGGGGAATTGGAATGGCCAATTTCTGTCTCTTATACACAAAAAAGAATAATCTTATAGGAATCCTATAGGTATCATTATAAATCTTATAGGAAACTTTAGGTTTATTATTAGAATCTTACATGAATCCTATACCATAGTTATTAGAAGGAAAATTAGAAAAAAAATTAAGACTTTAAAAATTAATTTAGGCCTAGTTTCCTATCTAAAATTGTAACAGTTTCCAGGGAATCTTTCCCTTCACCTGGACCGTCGAAGGATTCTGGACAGCTCTCGTAGCCCTGTCCTCTTTTGCTTCTGTTACAGGGGTGGCATCAGTGGACACGGAAGTGGGGGGGGTGTTTTGGGCTCTTTGATAAAAACAATGTTTGTCGGAGAGAAAAATATATATGTAGGCCTACCCATACAAAAAAAGTCTATAGAATTCTATTAAAAAAACACTATAGAATGTCTATAATATA
>NW_022751954.1:550327-555140 GCF_011630105.1 Anneissia japonica
CTATAGAAACCTTACAGAAGCCCACTATAAAAAGTCTATTAAAACTCTATAAAAAATCTATTAAAAATATATAAAAACACTAAAAAAACTATAAAAAATATATTAAAACTCTATTAAAAACTATTAAAACTATAAAAAGTATTAAAAACTATGAAAATTCTATTCTCTATAAAAAGTCTATGAAAATTTAATTTAAAAAACCCTTTAAAAACTATAGAAAATCTATAAACAATTTTATAAAAACCATTTATAAATCTATAAACTAAAACCCCTATAGAAATCTAAACATTTTATTTAAAAAAAAATAAAAATACATTAAATTGTATATAAATTGAACGATTTTTTTATAGAAAATCTGTGTATTCTATTAAAAAAAAATTGTGGGTGTTGTGTGTTTTTGGACAATTCAAGTGGTCCTTCAACTGGCCCCAATTCCAATTGGTTTTCAATGGTCCCAGTTCCAACTGGTCTTTAATTTGTCACGTCCTAGTTCCAACTTGTCTCTTTGGCCTAACTTTCCACGGTCTCTATTCCTTGTTGCCAATTAGTAACAATGGCTTAAATTAATCAACTTCTGCAGACTTACAAAATACACCGAGTTCATATACAAACCATAATTTCTTTAATTAAAAACACCAACAAACATCATACGGTAGGGACATTACTCCCCAGGGTCTCATTTACTAGCATACCCCTTCATATATCGTTCTGCTTATGTCTTACTGTTAAACATACTCTACCTCAAATTTAAGGCTATTCTAGAGTTCTTTGCTTTACAGTCCTGTTTAAATATGCATTTTTCCGTAATGTAGTCCTATCACGTATTAAAGCATCACTATAGTTTATTGTATAAAACACTATTCAAGAAACATTTGTGTTACATGGGTGCACAATCCAGCATTCTTTGTGATATTGCAGCACATAACCATGCCTTTTCTTGTCCGATTGTACCAAGCTAAATTAGTATGAATTATGCCGTTGAACAAATCTAGTTTGAAATATTGAATCTCGGTGATTATGCCAAGGGCTGATGGGAAATTATGCTAAATTATACCAAATGTTTAATTTAATGGTTGTTTAATAAGCGCCTTTCTCCCACCTAAAATGAAAGCAACACTATTCTCAATACTATTACTGTATACCCAGTGGTGCCGCCAGAGTCGACAGTATCAGGTCTGATGTTGCCGACTCGGAAAATGGGGGAATTGGAATGGCCAATTTTCCGGACGGGAAAAAGTTGCCGGGGTCATCAGGGAATCAAGAACCCTACAATATATATTATATTTTGTACATGATTAGAATGGCCTTGTATAAATATACTTCATCAGTATACGTTTTATTGATGAAGTATATAATTTACACAACGTCATTCAAATCATAACGTTGTGTAAATATACTTCATCAATAGGTTTTAGTTTCACATCGCTGAAAATAGTGCAGATGATTGTTCTGTTGGCTTCAATAACCACAATAGTTTCAATAACCACAACTAGTTTCTTAACATGTACTCAACCGCAATCTACCTCATTTCTGGTCCGCTTTACTGCCAGAGGGATTTCCAAATCTTTTTTCAGCAGGTCATGAAACAGTTTAGTATTCTTTAAATTAATTCAAGGCTATTTCCTTCATTTACCTATAGATTTACGTAAGCTTTGTACCAGAGTACGATGCACTACAAATACTTTCGGAACATACTGTAGGGCCTGAATTTTGTGTAGGTGAATAAATTTTTTGGAAGCGAAGTATGGCGGTTTGAAAGTTGGTGAATTCATATACGTTTCTTGTAGAATGGCCTTCATAAAATTACTAAATTTTAGGGTTTAGAGTTGAAATATTGAACACAAACTTAAAAAATAGTAAGATTAATGGTAATACTTTATATTTATGATATAATCACATTTTGCTCAAATTACATGTTATACTGTCCATTTTACTCCATAAACACTCTATAAACAATCTAAAAAGAAAACTTTTTTTTACAGATAAACATTTCCATAGCGTTTGTATACATTTTATACTTACTAAAGATGAAACCTTTTTTACAGATTATAAATGTTTCCATAGAGTTTCATATGTGTTATACTCTATAGAGGTTTTATATGTTCCTATAGAGATAGGCCTAATCCCTATAAAATTTGTATAGTACGTTAAAAAAAATACAGGTAAAGGCCTATAATTTTTTTATAGAATAAATATAGAAATTATATAGTTAGTTTTATTATAGAGAACTTGTCATATCGTTTGTATAGAATATTCTATAGAATTTCTGAATATGCAAGATGTAAACATGTTGATAGGACTATACTGGTCAGGAATGTAGGTAAGAATGGCCCCGGAAAAAATTGCCCCGGAAAAAACGGCCCTGGAAAAAATGGCCCCGGTAAAAATGACCCCATATGACAGGTATGTAAAAATGGCCCCAATGAAAAATTTGGTAATAGAAATGATATATTTTTTTTTTTTAATCTTCAAATATTTAAATACTGTATAAGCAAGAATTGAATCAAGAAATAAAAAATGGCCCTCAATTATAAAATTCAAGAAAGAAAAAATAATAATAAATAAATAAATAAATGCTGTAAAATACCCTGTAGCAAAAATTTAATTAATAAATCAACATAAAAACTGAAACCTACACTTAACAAACAAACTGATTCAGTCAAAGCCAAACTGTTTATCTAGTTAATTTTCTAAGAAGGGCTAATTATTGCTTAGCTCCATTGTGGCTCCACACAGTAGGCCCTATTGATATGTAAATTAATTACTTACATCCTGTCACTGCTTGGTATTTTTGTTTTTAGTTTTTTCAATTTACTTGATCTTGAGAGTGGTTCCATGATGGACCCGAAACCTCGATCTTTCTTGTCATTAAATTTTGTTTGAGATTATGTTCTTAATTGATTTAATTAATAAAAGCCACAAATAATAATTTGATTTACTAAATTTCATTATGCAAAAATAGTTATGCTTTAACATAGATTAAAAATATGTTTTGCCTTACTTATTTTTAATCTATGGTCTTTTTAATTAATTTTCTATTTTTTTATTGGAAATTCCGTAGTGCAGAGTAAATTTATCAAAACCCATTAGATTTACAGTAATATGAAAAAATAAAAATTAGTTTATACAGAAATAATATCTAAAATGATCTCAGTTTCCAAATTTAAAGCAAAAGATCTAATGTAAACACACAATATTAGGCAGGATGTATTTGTTTGGAAAAGAACCCACTCTTTTGTGAAATTAAGAGGTTTATAGGTGAAAATTGTAAATTTAGAAATAAGTTTTATTTTTTCCTTTGAACTGAGATCAATATGTGATTTTTTTTATGTCTTGAAAAGCATTTGTTTTTTTAACAATTACAGCAGATGCAAATAATGTTCTGAGAGATAATCGAAAAACAATGGCCATTGAATAACATTTTTTGATAGTAGAAATAAAAGTTTTGAAAACGTTATTTCACTAACAAAGTAGAGGAATGACATACAGTATACAGTACTTCAACTACCAAAATATGTAACTCATAGATAACCACAAGTTCACTTTTGTTAAATATCAAATGAATTAACTTACATGTTATAAACAATGCAAATAAACAGTAGTTAAAGGATGTGGATCAATTGTGGCTACGGTCACACTAGCGTCTCAAGCCTGACTTGACTCAACGCGGGTGAGATTTCAAGCCAGGCTCGAAATTCTGGGTCGGTCACACTAGTTGGATTGACCTCCAAATTATGAAAGTCGAAACAGGAGAGCCGTAAAGAGAGAGTTTGGCCAAGTCTGTTTCACGGGATTCGATATACGCGCGTGTGATTGGGTGGATCGCAATCAAAGATTTTACACCAGACGTGCCCGAACCACTCTTCTTCAACTGATCTTTTATCAGCTTGTACTGGGCTTGCAATGCCTTCACTTTTGTTTGAATTTGGGTCAATATGGGTGCTGAGCTGGGATCGAGATAGGTAGATTGAGATCGAGGTCACGCCAGGCACGAGTCGGTGCAGATGCGGTCACATTACGAAAATCTCACCCGCGGTGAGTCAAGCCAGGCTTGAAACTCTAGTGTGACCGTAGCCTGTGTGTTTGAATCACAAGTTCATGTATGGGAAAAGGGAGAGGCTTACTTTCTCGCAAACTTAGCAATAAATTGTCTGCTTAGAGTTTATTCAAAGAAGTATTGCTTTTAGTAAACTGAATAATTAGGAATACATTTATTTAAGCAACTAATTTAGTTGCATACTTGGTTTTTACTCATCACTAACTAAATCCAAGTGCCTGCTACTGGCTTAGAATTATGTATAGTTACGTATGGCAATTATGCTAAGAATTAAAATGGCGTGTGATTGTGAGGGTAGGGTGATTATGGTAGGGTTAAAGTGGTATTGCTAAATCCCACAAACTTCCCAAAACACACTGTAAAAAATCAAACAATTCAATTGTTATTGACTGACTTGGTATATCAATAAGAAAATTAAATACATTCATAACTATTTTTTGGTTAAAATTTAGATTTTTTATGAAAAAATACTTGCAAATACACCACAAACCTCTAAACACACTGCAAATCCCATCTAATCCATATAATTATGATTGTAGAACTCTCTTTTTCTTAAAAAAAAAATAATAATTTGATGTTCATACTAACCCACTGTTTGTGGGGTTTACCAATACACAGATTGAATTTCTGGAAAATTGTGATTCTGCTTTCGTGAAATCGGCCACAAGTAAATTATTTTAGTATTAATAAATGCATGATTTATATTGATTTATTGATTATGTTGTTGCTATTTTTTAACATTTAAATGGAAAAAAA
>NW_022751954.1:555464-560126 GCF_011630105.1 Anneissia japonica
ACATTTAAAATGTGGGTAGAAAATTTTAAGATACATTTTCAATAAACGGCAAAATCTGCTTAATTATTATGATTTAAAATTTTAAAACAATTAGAGCATTATTCATATTCCAACTGACAGTTCTTGTTTATTTTGCCCTGCCCCTCAATTTTTATTTTGACCTAGTGTATGTATTTTTATGATTTTTCATGACTCACTTTTTTTTTTCATAAAAAGGGTTTCAAAATGCACAGGACAACTGCATATATCACTTTGCTCTGATTTAAAGAATTGTTTTGTTATATCTTTCAGCATGTGAAGCAAGGGTGAAAATCTGAAGCCATCATGATTCAATATTTCAAACCTAGTTTGGTCACTCTGCAGAATTCACAATGGCATCTTTCAGCAAGATTTCCAATTTGCTTTGCTACCATTGGACAAGAAAAAGCGCGGATATAGACAGCTCATACAGAAAATTGCTGGTTTATACACAACGGTAACGCGACAGATTTTTGAACAGGGTTTTGTATAGTAAACTCTAGTTGAGGCTTTAATATAAATTACAGAAAAAAAAAACTGATTTGAAGACTGTAAAGCATTTAGGTACTGCTGGAATTTGAAGTATGTGCATCAGTAAGGCTTAAGACGAACAATATTATGTGAAGGGGTATGCAAGTCATCGAGACCCTAGGGATTAATATCCCTACCCCATGATGCATAGTTGATGTTTTTAATTAAAGAAATCATGGTTTGTATATCTTTAACTCGGTGTATTTTGTATGTCTGCAGGAGTTGTTTAAGCCATTATTATTTTTCCATCCAGTAGCCACTCCAGCTCGAAATCTAATGCATCAATCATTCAATACTGCTTGTGCATGCAAACACTATTGTGGCAGTGGAACCAATGGATGTCAACAACCAGCTAACCCATCAATAACAATTTACTAAGCAACCATTGCTTGCATTAACATTAACAAACAGTATATACTGTATTTACAAAAATAAGAAATTTATATGAATACTGTATGTTATAAATCATTATCTATAGCTTTCTTATAAGAATAACAACTAAAGCATTCACAGAGGATTCCTGCAAGACACCTATACGATTCCTTTAGGAAATCTATAGGATAATAAAGATAATACTTATAGGATTCCTATATAATTCTTATAAGACACCCATACGAATCCTATGGAAACCATATAGGATTCTTATACGATATCTATAGGGACCCTGTATTATTCATATAAGACTTCTATAAGATTCCTTTAGGAAATCTATAGGACTTCTTTAAGATATCTTTAGAATTACTAAAAGAGTTCTATAGGATTCTTATAAGACGCCTATATGATCCCAGAAAGAAATCTGTAAAATTCCTATAAAATATCTATAAGATTCCTAAAAATATCTACAGGAATCCTATATAATTCATATAAGACTCCTATAAGCTTTCTATAAGGTATCTATAACCTTCCTATATCATTCATATAAGACTCCTATAAGATTCCACTAAGATATCTATAAGATTCCCATAGGATTCCTATAAGATACCTATATAATTCATATAAGATTCCTATAAGGTTCCTTTAGAAAATCTATAAGATTCCTTTAGGCATTCTATGAGATTCCTATAGGATAACTATAAGATTCCTATTTGTTTCATATAAGAAAGATTCCTATTTGTTTCATTTAAAAATCTTGCAGTTTTCCTATAAGATTTCATTAAGAATCTTATAGGAAACATATTAAAATTCCTATAGGATACTTATACGACTCCTATATGAGTTCTATAGGATTCCCAAAGGATATCTATTGAAATAATCATATAGGATCTTATAGATGTGAAGAAAAATCTATAAGATTCCTATAGGATTTTCTCTTATAGGATCCTATAGGACATTTTTGTAAGGGTTTATTTAATGAAAGATTTGCTTCAAATTTTACTCTGCCAACCAGTGATGATAATCTACAGAATTTGTCTAATATTGCTCTTGAAATTCAAAATGAAATTGAATTTCAACCTTTTGAAATAGATGAAGTTTATTATGCTTTATCTAAGCTGGATGCTTCTAAGTCACCTGGGCCAGATTGTATTCTTCCATTGTTCTTAAAACAATGTAAGGAAGAACTTGCTAATGTTTTCTGTTATTTCTTTAATTTTTCTATAAACAAAGGCATTGTCCCTAAACAGTGGAAGGAGGCTAATGTAGTACCAGTCCACAAAAAACATGGGAAACCAAAAAGTGATTTAAAAAGTTACAGACCTGTGTCCCTAACACCAATAATAAGTAAAGTTATTGAAAAACTGCTATGTTATAAGATTAATGAATTCTTGGAAGTAAATAACATTATTTCTGATAACCAATTTGGTTTTAGGCAAATGTATAATACAGAATATCTCCTAACAAAGGCTTTTCACATCTGGTCTAAAAGTATTGATAATGGTTGTAAAAATATTGATGTTATATTTTTAGATTTTTCGTCAGCCTTTGACAAAGTTCCTCATAGCAGATTAATTTAAAAACTTAGCATGTATGGCATTACAGGTATTATCAATAGCTGGATAAAAAATTTCTTAACTAACAAAGGCAAAGAGTTATTTATAGAGGAGAGCAGTCAGAGTGGATTAATGTAACATATGGGGTCCCTAAATGTTCTGTGTTGGGACCGCTTCTCTTCCTAATTTATGTTAGTGACATTGTAAATGATATCTCATCATCAATATTTCAGTTTGCAGATGACCATACTCTCTCCCACCAAATCAATAATATTAGGGACTGTATTGCTCTTCAGCAAGATCTTGACAAGATATACAATTGGTCAGTTGTCAATAAATTACCTCTAAATGTATCTAAATGTGCTACTATGCATATAAGTAAAAGTAAGAACCCAATTAAATGGGATTATAAAATAGATAATATTTACTTAGAAAAAGTAAATGAATTTAAATTACTTTTAAATTTTTATAAATAATAAACTTTCATGCTATTTATGTTAAATATTTATACAAAACGTACTCTTATTAGTAATATGAAACGCGATGGCCAGCTTTACTTGTTCAGGAGACTTGAGCAGTTTAGCAAGAAACTAGTAAGTTGTGAAACATCTATTGAATTCCTTCAATTATGCCAAAACCTTGGACTTACTCCGACATTTGCAAAAGTGGATCAGGAAAAATCCAAGAAATGGAGTCGATCTACAAAAGATTTCGAAAGAAATATAGTAGCGGAAGAGTTAAAGACGAAGGTGAAACTCCTAACCAACCTCAGAGAAGATATAAATTCTATTTATACAGAAATCAGAAGCCAGTGTCCACTATTTCGCTATCTTGCAATTCTTCGGACAATTACCAAATTGCGTTGTAGTCAATATGAAACGGAAATGAATGGACACTCAAAGAAAATTTCAAAGCTGATGTATAATGGCAAAAATGTTGATGAACACATCACAAATATATCATCATACAGGTTATCATTCTTTCAGAAGTTAGCGCTTAGTCGTGGTTTACAGTTTGCTTATCCTCAGAGAGTTTCATCGAGAGAAATTCAAGCAAATTTTGAGAAAGCCTACTGGAAGTTAGAATCTAAAATCGAGAGTAATGAAACAAAAGAATTGACAGCTGCTACTCTCAAGTGTATTGCACTAAACTACATTGAAAGGAAAGGTCCATTTCCCCCCAGAGCTTTGAAAAGAACCCTTGGCCAACTGAAAAAGAGAGATGACATAATCATTACAAAACCAGATAAAGGATCAGGAGTAGTAGTAATGGACAAAAGTGAGTATGTTAGTTTGTTATGTAAAGCATCTGTCAATGATATCACCAAATTCATACCTATCTCACCTGAACAACCAAGGACAAGAGGAAGACCAATGACACATTACCACCCGCTTCTCAAAAAGGAGAAAGATATGAACGCAACTGTTCACCGAATCCTAGCAAAGGAAATCGCCAAGTCAGTCTGCCAAAGTGGTTCAAGATTAGCTCATTTGTATGGTTTACCAAAAACACACAAAGAGACGTTATCTATGAGACCTATCTTGTCAGCAACTGGGACATACAATTATAAACTAACGCAATGGTTAGATGAGAAGTTAAAACCACTCTCCCAGAACAAGTACACAATTGATAACGTGTTTAGCTTTGCTAGTGATATTCGCTCTACTGATATCAACGTCGATGACATATTAGTATCATATGATGTTTCCTCCTTATTTACTAATGTTCCATTGGATGAGACAATTCAAATTATTGCTGATAAAGCCTTCACTGACAACTGGTTTAATGTCACATATGGACTCAACTTAAGTAAACCGGACCTCATTACTCTTCTTAATATTGCAACTAAAGACCAGCTTTTTCAATTTCAAAGTAACTTGTATGAACAGATCGATGGAGTAGCAATGGGATCACCCTTAGGTCCACTTATGGCAAATGCATTCATGTGCAATATAGAGGAATGCCTTGAATCTAGCAATCAAATGCCGAAATATTACAAGCGATACGTTGATGATACTCTAGTATTTATGCCTAACACAGAATCTGCCATGCAATTTCTTGACTTGCTCAACAAAATTCATCCTGCCATAAACTTCACAATGGAAACTGCTGTGAACAATTCTATTCCTTTCCTAGGAATGCTAATTACTAAGTACTCTAACAAGTTACACACACGCATTAATAG